>NC_143510.1:36810011-36915011 GCF_031878675.1 Megascapheus bottae
CAATCAAACATACACTTTGTATGATGCTTTTGTTTTTGTTTTTTAGTACTAAAGGTTGAACCCAGGAGTTCACACTTGCTCTATCGCATCCTCAGAACTTTTTAAATTTTTTTTTGGTTTACATATTCTTTCTAAAAGAGAATCTCATTCACTTCATCTAGGCTGGTCTCAAATTCAGTGTCTTCCTATCTGCTCTCCAAGTAGCTGCCAAAGTTTTCAAGCAGGAACTACAATGCCTGACTTGTGCATCATGCGTTTAGATGGGAGTAATTACTACTGTGCATAGCATAACCTCAGACATCATTATAATTGTCAAGCATAGGGGCACAGACCCACAGACCCAGCTACACATGCTCTCTGTAGAAGACAGGATTTAAAGTATGGAATTCAAGGGAAGAGAGATGCACAGTTCTAAAAATTCCATCAGTGGTAAGTCAGAACACAGCAGGCCTCTGTGTAGTTCAAACTAATATAATAATTGCCTGATACCCTAGCTGGGATTATATACAGACTTCTTCCTCATTAATTTTATCTCTTCTTGCAAACCCCAATTATTCATACCCAGAGAAGAATAGGACAGGAAAACTTCTTTAGTTTCTGGCTATGTGTTTTGTGTAGATGAAATTGAATCACTTGTCCAACTTTAAAAACAATAGTTGTTCATTTTCTCCTGCTTATCACTAAAGAATTGTCAATCTAAGCTTGCTATAAAGGTCAATTTCCAGTGTTCCCATGTCACAAGATTCCCTTTTCCCATCACCATCTGTATTTTGTGAACTCAGGGAAAAGAAAAGATTGGAAGCTTTTTTTTAATAAAGTGAAGAAAATGTAAAATTAGAATAAAATATGTAAATTGGAAGATTAAAAAACTTCCCTCCACTATTGAAGATAAGATCACAAAGGAGTTTTATCTCTGAGATCTACTTTATCTTCAAATTAAAAGTACAGAGAAGATAGACCTACCTTTAAACTAATAATATAAAAATCTATAAAATCTAAGTTGCTTATGTCATTTGTGTCATTCAAATCCTTTTTTTTTAAATCACATACAGAAGGCTCTATCTTGAGAGGGTGTGCTGTTAATTCTGTAGCTTTTAATCACTGACAATTTCACATTTACATCCCCAGGCTGTATATAAACTGTCAGAATCCCAATTTGCCCAGACAAACAAGACTGGGGGGGAGGGGAGAAAAAATGCTCTCTTAACAGCTGTGTAAATAACAGCAGTGATGCTAACTAATAAAGAGAAAACCATCAACCCCAATATGAACCAAACAAGGAATTCAAGTCACTGAATGTTGATCTGGCTAGGTCAGCTGCAAGTGACTTTCCTTCCAAAAGATGAGCCCTACTTTCCCTTAATTCAGCAGGTTCTCAGAGACCGCTGCCCTTCAAAACACTCCTAGATCACTAAGGAAAATGAAGAATCATGTATAAATGTCAAGAAAGACTACTTATTACTCTCTTTATCCTAGCCAGTGGTCTTCATGTTTCTGTTTGTCTAAAAGTGCAGCACCAGTCCAGATCTAGCAATTGAGGGAAGAAAATTCTTCACTCCGTTCAACGCAGTCAGGTCATCATATTAATCAAAGACCTTCCCGTTTCATTGAGATTTGACACTGAAATGGCAGAAGCTTATACAATCTAGAGGCATAGCTCTGTGAGAAGACCACAAGTCAATAGAGCAGCATTGTCCAATAGAAATAAAAAAATGAGGGGCTGGGAGTTTGGCCTAGTGGTAGAGTGCCTGCCTAGCATGCACGAAGACCTGGGTTCGATTCCTTGGTAGCACAAAAAAGCCGGAAGTGGTGCTGATGCTCAAGTGGTAGAGCTCTAGCCTTGAGAAAGTCCAAGAACAGTGCTCAGGCCCTGAGCTCAAGCCAAGGACTGGCACAAAATAAAAAAAAAAAGAAATAAAAAGTGAGTTTAAGTGTTTACCTATAATTATTTTAATTTTTAGCCATTAAATAAAAGCCCAAATTGACAAAATGATATTAATGTTTTAGCATAATTCATTAATCCTAATATGCCCAAACTGGTGACATTTTGTTTCAATGTATAATCACTTCCATAGTCAACAGTGATCTGGGTACGGTAACACACACCTGCAGTTCCAGCTATGTGGGAGGCAGAGATAGGAAGATCACAGTTTGAAACCAGGCCAGACAGAAAATTACTGAGATCCCATTTCAAAAACAAATTGGGCATGTCGGTGGATGCCTGTGGTCTAAGCTACTCTGGAGATCTAAGTAGGAGGGTATCAATGTAAAGTTGGCTGAGGCAAAAGCATAAGACATTATCAAAAAAAATTAAAAAAATCAAATTAATAAAGCACTCACCCTGAATTTACTCAGTACCAGGCCCCCCCCAAATATCATTAATGACATTTTTTACACACTAATTCTTTAAAATCTAGTATTTATCCTTAAAGCACAATCTCAATTTGAATGGTAAAATTTTAACAGATACAATAAAATGTAATTCTCCTAAAACAATACAGTTGTGATTAGTGGGAAAATGTTTTATGTAGCTTCAGATTTTAAAATAGAATATAGGTCAATTCAAATATAATTAAATTTAAATTATTTAATTTAAATTTAAATTTTCAGCTTGTCCCCTTCATTAGCCATATTTCAAGTGCTCGTGGAGACCATTTGGGACAAGATTTGAGGACAGGGAACAAGGAAGAAAAGAGGCAAAACTGATGAGAAAAAAGAAAGAACCAGCAGTAACTCCATATTCGGAGTTGGGGGTTTACATGCAACTACTACCAAATGTATTTATTCTGATGTCACCAATTTATCTAATACATAGAGACATAAAATAATGCAAATTTATTAGCTTGTAATTTTGATGGTCAAAAACTTAAAGAGTGTCTCTTAGGGCTAAAATCATGGCATCAATACAGTTAGTTTGTCCTGGAAATTCCAAAGGAAAATTTATTCCTGGATTCTTCTAGTTTGTAAATGCTACTGGCATTCCTTGACTCATGGCCACCTGACTCAAATTTGATTCCTTGTCACTTTGTCTTCTCCTCTCTTTCTCACCCTCGACTTCCTTATAAGCACTCTTCAAATTGCACAGGGTCCACTGCAGTCCAGGATAAGGTTTCTATCTCTAGATTCCTAACTTTGTTAGGAACTTCAAATTTTGCCTCTGAAATTGGGCAGTTGAGTCTGCTAAAATGCACTGAAAATAGATGGATTAGCTGGAGAAAGACATACATACTTATCAAGGTACACAAGTGCAGGGACATCATACAAAATAGAAAACAAAACCAAAATGCATGTTTATATACCCTCTGCATTAGAGTGAGGGAGATGACAGAAGCTGAGAGCAACTTCAAGGAGTGGTAAATGATTCTAGAAGAAATTAATGGGCTAAATATAGCAGATCGTAGCCTTCAGAAGGAGGCTCTGGGGAAGGTAAGCATTACATGAGACAGGTAAGGGCTTCATATAAACTATGAGCTTGTTATAAAGGTGAATCCTCTGCTCTTGTTAGGGATTAGGGATATTTCGAGAGACTTTGATTCTAAGATACTTTTTAAGGCCTCTCAAAGTATCATGCTTTGAGAAACTGTTTTTTGAACCCAACAATTTCATCTGGAAAGTATCTCTTGCCATTGAAGGTAACGGGTTTCGGGTTTCATTTGTGCACACAGAAAAGAAAATGTTCATTTTCTTTCTATTTTCTAGGTTATTGGCTGAGTCTCAGAAACAAAAAAAATCAAGAGAAAGATTTCCATATTTTTAAATTATTTTTGTCTGTCGTGGGACTTGAACTCTGGGCCTGGGTGTTGTCCTGAGCTCTTCAGCTCAAGGCTACTACCCTACCCCTTGAGGCACAGTGCCACTTCCAGTTTTCTGGTGGTTAATTGGAGTTAAGAGTCTCACAGACTTTTTTATTTTTAAGTGCCTAGGTTGGCTTCGAACTGTGATCCTCAGATCTCAGCCTCCCAAGTAGCTGGTATTACAGGCATAAGCCACTGGTGCCCGGCTTATGTATTTATTTCTTATAAGTTTTGTATGACATGAGCACTGATATAAGAAAATAAAGCTGAGGAATTTTGGTACTGGTTTCAATGAAGAGTGGAGACTTGGAGAAAACTAAATAGGATAAAAGGTTTGTGAGTAAGAAAAATAAACATGGAAAACTTAGTATATCCATTCACTCAGATTCTCCTCTGTATCCCCCCATCTTCAGACATGGAGATATTTCTTTTATCTGAGCTGTGAGAAGAAGACATCCCTCACCTGAGGACCTTTTGACATGCTTCAGGGAAAGGCCAGAGGGTTTTCTTACATCTGCTATTTTGATAATTCCTGTAGGTTAAAATATGCAATACACCAAGATGCCATATTTTAGAGTATCAGGTATGGAACCCCATCCATGTATTTAGTAAGAAATCATTCAGGCTATTTCAGAGGGTTTAAGTGAGGAAGAAGTGATATAATTTCATATCTGCTTTAGAAAAATCACAGCAGCTGTTAGAAACAGAATGACTTAGGCTATCTTGCAGAATTCCAGGTTAGCGTAAGTGAATATGTCTGGAAGATGTGCTGGCTCTTCTCTTCTCTTCCTCCCACCCCACACACTCCCTTCCTCTTTGGGAAACTTAGTACTAAGCACATCGCTTTGGTCAGGAGCTAGAAAGATCTGCTTGGATGCAACTCCCTGACTCCAACCCTACCAGTTTCCATAACCCATTCATCTGGTCACGATAGCTGGTCCAAGGAGCCTTGGCCTGGAAAATGGATTGTACAATTTGGAACGAGAGAAACAAGTGGTCATGCCTTGTGGCTCATGGAGTTGAAAGCATGCTAATCAGGGATGCAAGCTGATGTCTTTCTGCCACCAGAGAAAACATGTCTTCAGGGGAAGAAAATGAAGCTAAGATACAGAATATAATAGAGCCTGGAAAAAGAAAGAGAAGGAACCCCAACATCACAGTGTGTGTCCCTCAATCGAGTTGTATCAGAGATATCACTCTTGGACTCTCGTTATCTGAAATAAATGTTTTTCTTTATTTTCTTTCTTTTTAATATGTTAGTTTGGAGTATGTCTGTCACTTACAACCAATAGAATCCTAGCTAATTTGGATTTCAAAAACATGAGAACTATATATGAATACATTGCTCTTTATGGGTCTTTATGTTCTCTCATTCTTTACCATTCTACATTGGGATTCTTAATTGTCTTTCTCTGAAAGGGTCCCTCAGCTTTTCTATCACAATACAACAATAGCCTCCTCATTATTTATTCTTCCTGAAAACATCCAGCAGAGATCAGCAAAGGATAATTCCCAAAGAGAAATTCCCAAGAAAGAGAATGTACACAGATTTCCAGAAAAAATCTGGAGACTCTCCAAGGTCTAGAAGACCTGCCTTTCATTGTAGACTGGAGACATGTCTCAAACCAGGTTGCATATAGACAGAGTACACTACCAACCATTTGTAAGTGACAAACAGTATTGGCTCGTAGTTATTATCCAGAACTTGGGGTGATAGACAAGGACAATGTGCAATTCAAGAAAAGAAGGAGAGGACACTGGTGACTATTATTTATAATCTTAGCTATTCAGGAGGCTGAGATCTGATGATCATAGTTCAAAGCCAACCTAGGCAGGACAGTCCATGAGACCATTATCTTCAATTAACCACCAGAAAACCAGAAGTGACACTATGGCTCAAAGTGGTAGAGTAATATCCTAGAGCTAAAAATCTCAGCAATAATGCCCAGTCCCCTGAGTTCAAGCCCACAACTGACAAAGAAAAAAAGATAGAAAAGGAAGAAAAAAAAGAGGGGTGTCTGAGGTGATTCTACACCTTGGCTATGGTGCAAAGTGCTACAATGAACATGTTTGTGCTGGTCACTTGATTTGTAACCTTTTGAATACATTCCCAGGAGTGGAATTGCTGGATCATAGGGTAGTTCTATGTTTCATATTTTGAGGGACCTCCATCTGACTTGGAAATCTCTTTTTAAAGTCTGCCTTGGCCTTCTCTGGTGAAGTGATGATAACCTTCCTCACCCAATGATATTGCTTACATCTCTATTGATGGCTATTGCTTCTTTTGCAGCATGCAGGCAGCTTTGTACACAGATCTCCTTTCAGTCCCTCCAGGTCACAGCACTTCCTCCAGAGTCTCATAGGAAACTTTGGTCAAAACACCTCTCTGTGAGAAAGTATCCCATGAAGCCACGACATCATGAGACAGGATTGTGTCTGATTTTGCATTTACATAATGCTTGGCACATAGTAGGTTTTGGCAGAATGAATAATTGTGCTCTTGTCCCAAAGAGTCTGCATTTAATCTAGAAATTCATAAATTTCTAGTAGAAGTCAACTTTGTAGGTAGGATTAAATTGAGGAAGTAAGGATCTTTTTTGGAGAGGAGGGAATCACTTGTTAGGCTTGAACTCAAGGCGTAGGTGCTGTTCCTCCACTCTTTTGCCCAAGTCTAGTGCTCTACCACTTTGAGCCACAGCTCTATTGCTGAGGTTTGAGTGGTTAATCAGAGACAGAGTGTCATGGGAACTAGTCTCAGATCTTAGCCTGAGTCACTAGGATTACAGGTGGGAACCATGGATGCCCAGCATACATTAAGAATCTTGAGTTAGAGAGGGTATCCTGCATTCTCTGTGGGCCCAACATAATCACAGTTGCTCTTATAGCAGGACCTAGGAGACAGTCAGAGAAAAGAGAAGCAGAGGTCAAATTGATGTGGGCCATGAGCCAAGAAATGTGGGCAGCCTCTAACAGCAGGAAACAAGGATGAAGATCTTCTAGAGTACCCCAAAGGCTTGCTGTTGCTCAATCAAATTAGTGTTAGACTTTTGATCTCCCAAACTGCACAATAATATATTTGCATTTTGTTAAGCCACTGTTTGTGGTAATTTCTTAGAACAGCAACAGGAAAATATTATATAAGTGTTCATGAAATATTTATAGAGTGACTAAAGAAATGAATAAGTAAATGAATAATAGATAAGGGTTTCATAATAAACAAAACAGATCCCCCCAAAAAACCCTTAATTTCGTAGTCTCATTGATTCACACATAAACAAGTCATTACTAAATGTTAACATTATGGAACAGAAATCCCAGACTCTATGGAGATGTAACATTGCAAGAAGAAAGGTCTCAACTTGCCTAAGGGGTCAACAGCTGATATAAACTGGTCAACATTTGTACAGCCAGCCATTGTTTTTCTATATTTTGGGAGGCAAGTATTTCATTTAATTGACTTTCACTCAAGATTCACCGTGATCGGTAGCTTTTATTGTGTTTTGAGATTTTTTTTTCCAGTGAACTGCTATGTCTATATAGATAATCAAAGTTCTTCTTTCCTACAAATTCTTGTAGATACACATGGGTGTGTGTGTGTGCGTGTGTGTGTGTGTGTGTGTGTGTGTGTGTGTGCCTGTTTTTCTAAGGAATCAAAAGTGAGTATTGTCTGTTGAACCATTCCACAAAACTTTATGCTCTTTGGCCACCATTTCCCCTTTCCATTCTCCAACCTTCTTCCTTCAGATAGCTTCTAAATATCTTCACTTTCCCCATTGCAAACTCTGTGTCCTTATATAGCATATCTTACTCAACTAACAAAAAGTAGAGTCTTAGCCAAAGAAGAAGAGAAAAAAAAACAAAGTTTTTGGACCTTGGCTATCTAAACAAATCAAACTTTCTAAGGCCTTAGAGAATACAAGGACAAAAGCAAGAGAAACAGAAGATAATATTGAACTTTGAGGTGTGGTTGAATAGGAATTCATACTTTCTTCCCATTTTACTATATCTAGGTTTTTTCTTAATTACTGACTTTAGAAACAAACTTTATTTGAATATGATAAAGTCTGTGATGTTCTAGAGGTCTTGCTCTTGATATGATAGCCAAGAAGAAGAAGAAGAAGAAGAAGAAGAAGAAGAAGAAGAAGAAGAAGAAGAAGAAGAAGAAGAAGAAGAAGAGGAGGAGGAGGAGGAGGAGGAGGAGGAGGAGGAGGAGGAGGAGGAGGAGGAGGAGGAGGAGGAGGAGGAGGAGGAAGAGGAAGAGGAAGAGGAAGAAGGAGAAAGAAAGAAAAAAGTATTTTAGTTGGATTTTAAAGAATGGGTAGGATCTCAGCAGAAGGGAAAAACCCTGCTGCATTCTTTTTCTTGGTATTGTAGAGCTTTCCATATGATTTTTGTGGTAGGGCTTGTGAACACTTATTTTCCATAGATTTTGCCGCCACTGCACTTCTGTTATTGCTTCCTCATGTCTCCCTCTTCACTTCCACAAACTGACCCCCTCAGCACTCTTTCCCATCTCATTTCAGAGATCATTCCCTTCCTCACATATGGTAAGATGTAGCATCTGTTACTGTGGCTGTTGATTTTGTCTCCAGCTCCTCACAAAATTGTCAGTTCCACAAGGAAGTGGGTCAGTCCACTCTTGATCTCTGCTTTGAGAGACCCAGAGTAGGAGATTAACAAACATTTCCAAACTATTTGCAGAAGGTCTGAAGTCTGGATTGTACATAAATTGCAAAGCAATTTTCCTCTGCTCTGACCTTGAGCTCTTTGCAGTTGGTACTTGCTGTGAGCTGGATGTCATTTGAGGGCGCTCAGAAGTTTCAGGAGTTGACACTTAACCCTTGTTGGGAAGTGTTAAAACGAGAATAGAACTTACTCTGGCATTGTGGTTAGAGATGGAGGCTTTGAAAGGATATAGGTGAAATTGTCAGGGTGAGGCCCCATGATTGAATCCTGGTGGCTTTATAAAAGTCAAAAGTCCAGATGACACTCTAGCAGTCACGAGTTATGCTGTCCTCTTTGTCACTTCAGAGATCTGGAGCTTGTGCTATGCTATCTGGACTTCTAGCCACCCAAATTTGTCAGTCATATAATCCTCCTCACCAATCCTTTGGTATCATGTTATTACCAACTGAAGCTGAACTAATAGAACACTGAGTTGGGGAAGACTTTGAGGTTGTTACGTGAAGACTCCTTGGGAAATACGGATTTCCATCCATAAATTTAAAAAATCAAAAGCAAAGGTCTAAGTTGCCTTTGGATTTATCTTTTAATACCTGAAGCAGTCCAATTTTATTCTGTCTTTGAAAACACTTGGGTGACATTGTTTTCTGTTGGGAGATTATTTCAGGCCTGCTTGCCTTCCATCATCATAAAACTGAGAATCACAAAGAGTCTATATAATCAAAAAGCTCTCCCTGTCTTTAATGTGAGGTGATGGGAGAGTGACCAGCCAAGGTATTGAAGACACATGGGCCCTCACAGGGGTGCCTATCCTGTGGCCTGGCTTGCTTTCTCAAAGAACAAGATTATTTGAGCTTTCCATCATTATTCTGAGCTAACTTGACACCATGTTGGCATCAGCTCCACAACTCCACTTTGTGCTGTCATGCAGCACCAAGTCATTGTCTCAGAGTCATTGTGACAATCAAAAGTCACATTCAAATGACAGGAAAATTATTGCTAGACTAAAAAAAACACAAGTGGAGGGAAACAATGATTGTGTATTCTTATTATCGGGTTTTCAAACTTAAATATTTTGGCCATTAAGAAGCATTTGTTTTACAAAAGAAAATAAAGAACATAAATGACATTTAAAAATTAAGCAGGGCACAGGGGGTGGCAGGAGAGGGAGTCTTTAGAATCCAGATGCTTTTTTTGCCTTTTAATGGGACGCTTAGTAAAGATAGGAAGACACCATCAGCCTTTCTGGACTTAACTGTTAGAGGTTGGAGAAAGTAGTTATTGGGGAGAAATGAAGAAGCACTGGAGTGAGGGAGGATACCAAGTTCAAACTGAGTTACATCTCCCAGAGCCTGCTGGCTTTATTCTGTAACTGACATCAAATAGCCATTGAATATTCAGCTCCTTCAAGGTCAAACTAGCTTCACCACCATGCCTGCCTACCCAACCCCCATGCCTGTGACCAGTGATGAAGTTCATGGATTTTGTTGAATGAATAAATGCAAGAAGACCTGATCACTCAGAATATACCTTTTGGAAGACATTGCATTTAAAAGCTTTATTCCCCCCACACCTCCATTCTCCAAAACATTTCCCTTAGCTATGAAATCAATACTGAATAACTTAGAAATTGATAACGTTGATGTGGCTGGATAACATAAATATGGCAAAGGCCCTTCTTGTTCCTCAAATCTACCTTGCTGAGAAGTGAAAGCTAGGCTGGGGTTTCTCAAAGTCCCAAAATGACTTGAAATCACGGACATGGTACATCCTCCTGTACTCTCCATGCCAAGCTTGTTCTTGTATTAAAAACAAACATAGCTATAGTGTTAAACAGACTCTGATGTAGAACAAGAAAAAATAAAAGTCAATTATACAGGGTTTTCCAATGAAATCACATACAGAAGTTGACTTCCGGCTTTTACCTGGAAAACTCCAATCTCTCCTAGGTAGTTTTCAGCAGAGACATTCGTTTGAGTAATATTGACTAGTATCTGACCCTTTGTGTTCTAATAGGAGGATATGGGGAGGGTCCTACCTGTGCCACACTGAGGAAATGCTTATTAATATATATATATATATAAAATTATGTGTCACATGACATTTTACTTTACATCAAGCCCAAATCATGGAGCCAACCAATCACAGACTGAAATTTTGGAACTCACAAGCCAAAGCAAATTCTTCTTCCCTTAGGTTATTTATGCCAGGCATTTTGTCATACTGATGAAGAAATAATTGACACACACCCCAGATCTGCCAAGCAGAGTCTTCTCTGTCCTGCCCCACTTTCCATGTGGCTCCCCTAGACTCCCTCCCACCAACCTCTCACACGACCTGGGACCAGATCTACTACTGTTTCTATGGCTTTTTATTGATATGGTTGACAAAAACATCATTAATTCTCAGAACAAAACTTAAAAGAAGAAATACACATGTAGGGTTTGAATGTTCTGAGGTCAAATGAGGCTTTGGATCCCAATAATAATAATTTACAGCAGCAGGCAGCTGAAAAGAGCATGGGCTATGTGTTACATAACATCTTTGAGCTTCAAGTTACTCAGGACAATAACATAACTTCATCTATTAGATTCCTATGTGCCTAATAATAATAATAATAGCAGTATACCTCACACCTAGTGAGTCAGCTTCTAAGAATCCATGTAACTAAACGCTACCCCTGAAATTCATCTTTGAAATAACAGTTTAAAATTATTCATTTTGACTTGCCTTGATTGTTGCAGAAGACATGATCATAAACTGAACTCTCTAGCAACTCCTCAGCTCAATCACCAACAACTGTTATAAGAGGAAGAAAAAATTCAAGCCCAGAGGCAGAAGAGTGATGAAGAATTCTATCCATCTTCTTGTCTCTAAAAATGTGTTAAGCTTATTGTGTTAGCCAGCGCTCAGTTACTACAACAAGGTATCAGAGTTAATTAGCTCATGAAGAGAAAAAGTTTATATTAGCTGGATGGAGTCCCTTCATAGCATAGCCTAGTAATGTGAGGACTTCCCAGGACTTATAATTACTCTGTACCTTATGGTCCCACTAGTTCCCAACAGTGGGTCTCTAGGGACCTTCCAAAGGTGGGGACATCCCATGTACATGTGATGTTTCTCATTGGCTGACTATCATCTATCTGCTCTCTTGATAATTTTCTGTGGACCCTAACAATATAATAAATATCCATATGATCCATTACAGAAAAAAAGTAAGTTTCTCACCCCAACCTTGGCATAAAAGATTCAGATTGCATTTTCAGAGGGTTTCATAGGATTGCTCTGAGAATGTGAAAACCTCTGATGAGGACTCTCTTGCATTGCTTCCTAAAGAAAGCTCTTAATTAGTTTGAGAACTGTTTGGTTAAAAAAAAAACAGCCATTCAGATGATTTGCTGTGAAGTTGGGTGGTGATGCAGGTGGTAAATTATAATAGATGACACACGTACAGGGTGAATACGGAATGCCAAGCCCTAGCTCCCGTGTTTCACCAAGTCCCTGCCTCCTCTCTAAGAGTAAATGATCCAATCATGAATCCAGCTAGGAATCAGAGGGCTTAGATTTGAACCTACATCATCTCCAAGTTCAGATCTCAAAGTTACTTGAACTTCAGTGATGCTCTAAAGCAGGTATGTAGCATGCAGTTACTCCCTACCATGCTACATGTGCCATATGGTAAAAATGACCCTTTGGTCCAAACCGGATGGAACTCTGTGTCTGTCTGAGATGTTGGCTCTGGCAGGGGAGCGTGAAGAAATCTCAAATCTGACTTCCTTTAGGCAGAAGCAGAGCTGTTAGAAGGATTTGGCATGGTAGGGAAAGTAGCCCTCACCTCCAAAATCTAGCCACCTCACTGAGCATCTATTCTCTATCATTTTGCCATACTCTGTATAGAAAACCCCCAAAGTCTTCTCTGCACTGGTGATCTCCAGGATCTCTCAGGGAATGCCTGGTAGAAAATGGATCCAGGGACCTCATGCGATGTGGTGATATTTACCTGAATTCATAAAAACAATGTTCTCATAAGGGATGGATGACAGCTGTTGGATCTCTGGAGTATGCTTTCCAGAATCATAAACAACACGTCCTGAGGTTCCGGACAGCATCCCCGGATGTAGACTCCCTTAGAGCCAGGCCTATAAACCTCTCACTTTATTCAACATACCTTTCCAGCCACAGTTTACTTTTCCTTCAGGGGGAAAAAAAAAAGTTTCCTCCTTCTTGCCAAGACTCTTACAGAGACTTTTTTTTTAATTATCCCTTCCTCAGACTCAAGTTATAAAATAAGTTTGAACTTTCATAAAGAAATTAAAGCCAAGTCCAATTTATTAAATATGCCTCAAACTATTAAGTGGGAAATATTTTTAATGAAGGGCCTCCTAAATGGTAAAGAAACAGGAAAAGGTACATTTTTAGCCAATAATGATAAAAGGGAATGCTAGGCAGAATCTTGTAATCAGATAAGATGACTGATAAGATGATGATAAGAAATTTAGAGAGCTAGAGACTTCATCAATATCCAGGACCTAATTCACAGATCTTTTCCTCTCCTCTCCGCTCTCTATCTGTCCTCTGCTCACCAGGCAAGGTAACTGTGTAGAATTGGACAGGTTGTGCACTGCAGGTTCTCATTCCATCACCATACAGACAAATAAAGCTGGACATCAAAATTCTTCATTTGCTTTGAGAGGCAACTCACGTAAGGTCCCCATTGTAAGAGATCCATGGGCTTTTAATCTTTTCAGAGCTGTAGAAACTAAAAACAAGAAGACAACCATGAGGCTTCTCTACAGAAAAAATGAGCAGGGCTTGCAATAGGTTGGGTATAATTTAAAGATGCTCATCAGTCTTTAAACCCATGAAAAGACCCCAGAAGTTCAGTAAGAATGTCTGTGTCTAGTGGAAATCATTGTGAATTTAAATCACAGTGAGGATCTTGTCTGTTTGTGAGCATTGTCAGTGCTACAACTTCCAAGCAGATATGGGTGAGGCAGGAGAGAAATTTCCTTCTTAGATATTTTTATAGCATGGTGCCCGGAAAACTAAGTTCCTTTATGAGAAATGCCAATGATGCAAACAAGGATACAAGATTCCAAGTAGCTAACTAGAGACTTTGTGCAAAAGCCTCCATTATCCCCACTTTCCATTGTTTTAGCTACTTACCAGTTACTAGTAATTTCTATATTTACCTGGAGAATATCACCTTGAAGTATAAACCAAGAGCATCTGACAGCTGCAAGGACTCTCATGCTTTTACTGCCAGTGTTAGAACAAGTTAAAAAATAAACTCAAAAGGACAAACCACATAGACAAGAAATAGCCTGAGTTGCGTGGAACTGGATCTGGAGACAATGGAGCTAACTTTGCCTCTCCTCAAAGTTCAGCAGTGGTTACCTTAACCATGGAACTATCAAAATAGTAGCTGGCCAAATCATGAAGTATCCAAGAGTAAGTAAAATATAAGGGCAGAGAGGCTGGGAAATTCACCATAAGAAATCTCTTGTTTTACCACAGGAACCTACATTTAAGATATATATATATATATATATATATATATATATATATATATATATATATCGAGAGAGAGAGATAGATATAGATATATTCTCAAAATGTAGAACTTAGACCTGGGTAACTTGAAGCTGAAAGAAGTTGAGGAACTTGGCGGGAGTCAAACAGGTGCTACCTGCAATCACAGCATTAAGCACATAGAGTAATGCTGCATATGGCCCATATGCATTTAAGTTTAAAGAGAAAGGACCAGGTTGCAAAGTTAATCATGTTGTCTAGAGAATAGGACTTTAGAGGTAATTCCTACCAAGAAATCAAGACAAACTGTAAGGAAAGAGAACAAGAGTGGCCAGGGGTCAGATGTCCTTCTTTGGAGAAGGATGGACATGTTAATTGATTTTCTCACTAAGATTTTGTCTACTGCATGAATGCTAATTTCCTGAGACTACTGGGGGGTGGGGGTGGAGGTGGGGTAGGAAGAATGTGTGATAGTGAGAATTGAAACTCTATCATGTGATGATTGAGAAACTGATCCTCTTTCTGACCGATGACAGAGTCCCTTGTTTGAGTTTGACAAATATCTTTCCCAAGAGGACTTTGAAGAAGTCTCCAGAATATAGTCTATAGAATATGGCCCATAGTCATTTAGTGGCATTAGATTTTAATCTGCAAAATAAGGGTTTTTGGCAAAAAATCTCCATGATTTCTTCTGGCATTTGGGCTTCCTCTTTGCTCCTGTCTACATGACTCCATCTGCTCAGTCCCTCAAAGCCTCTGTTGCCTCAACTTGGGCTCACTGGGAATGGGAAGAGAAGAGAGCTGGGAGCCTGCAAGGGACTTTGGTGTGGCAGGCATACATGGAGCACAAGCTTGGACCCAAGGGAAAGCCACTGTCATTTTCATCATTGGTTTGGTCTCATTGGGACTCACAGAACCCATTGAATTATCCCATCTCCAGTTCTCCAGAGACAAAATACCACTCAGCAGTGATCTTCTGGACTCCTGCAGGAAACTGACTCTGCAAAGTGACTTTTGTCTCTGTTTGGAACCTTCCAGTACCTTTTCCAGTGACAATGAAAGATACCATGCAGGAAAAGCCCATGATGGTCCTGTAACTGAGTTTTCTACATTCTCTCACTAATTTATTTAATTCAGTGGAGAGAGAGAGAGAGGAAGAAGAAGGAGGAGGAAGGGGGAGGAGGGGGAAGGGAAGAGAGGGGAGGGAAGGAGAGGAGAGGAGAGGAGAGGAGAGGAGAGGAGAGGAAAGGAAAGGAAAGGAAAGGAAAGGAAAGGAAAGGAAAGGAAAGGAAAGGAAAGGAAAGGAAAGGAAAGGAAGCCAGGGGTGGAGGAAACAGGGATTAAAAAATGTAAATATGTGATTACTTTTAATGACCTTATTACTCGACATCAAATCTGTTTGTATTGACAAATAAGTATGCAAATGTTTATATCAACACACACTTCATTAAAATAGTAAATGGTTGAAGTTAATATTAGTGCAGCATTGAAATCTTGAGTAGTTTTGATTGCATAGCAATAAGTTACTGATGAGTATCATTATGTACCAATCATACAAAAATGAGCCACCAAAGGCCATATTCCAAAATTGGGTTGAGCAAGTAACATCCGCAAAAAAACAGAGAGAGACATACACTAAGTGCCAGAGACTTTCTCTGTTTTCACACTACAGCCGATGTGGAAGGCTCAAAATGGAAATGTTGGATCTGTAGAAATGCAATTGGCCATGCAATTATGTCATTAGTGCCCCCAAAAGAAGTTTATACAGGTGTTTCTGACTAGATATTCTTCCATCACACCTATACCAATTTCACCTCCATTCTCTTGATTTTTTCCCTCTAAAAGTCTTTAGCATAAAGCCAAGATATTTTCAAAAGTCAGAATCTTTATAAGCAGGCACAAATATATAGGTGTGTGTGTGTGTGTGTGTGTGTGTGTGTGTGTGTGTGTGTCTTGTATAGCAAGGAGCTGAGTCTACAATTCATGGAGAAATTCACCATGTGGGCTGAATTCTTCAGTTCCCTTTGCCTCTCAGGTGCTATATTTACTGTACACCCTCTAATATCCAAATGAAGATGAGAAGATTTGTCAATGAAAGAGGTGAGTGGAACAATGTGCAGTGTTGTGTGTGGACTGATATAATTTCTATTGGGATGCTCTAGCTAAGACAGTTTTAGGACTCAAACTGGGCTCCTTAGTTTTAAATGCTATGTGTTTTAAATTTTCAAGCTAGGTTGGGAAGGGTAGAAGTCATTTTATATAAATAAAATGTGGAGTTGTGAATTGTATATGTGAATTGCAAATAGGTTCGGCTTTGTTGTATTTGTTCTTTGGGCTTTTTTTGTTCGACAACTATTAGGCAGGCATTGGTTAATGAGTAGATGATTATTGAACATACGGTATGAGGAAGGCATTTCCAAAGTACTGAAATGAACCCTACTTTCCTAGCTGGGAGAGTATGTCTGAGGTGAGCAGCCAGTACCTTTGTTAGTACAGAAAAATGTTATCTGTGGTATGGAAAGCTTACAGTCCAGCCAGTCTGAAGAAAGGAAACTGAACCAGATGATCAAACTGATCTTGAACTTAAGAACAAGATGGGAAGAAATATATTGTCCTGCTTGTCTGACTTTCTATGCTAGTCTTGACCACATCTCTTATAGATGTGTAAGTTTCCCAATAGCAAACCACTTGGCTTGGATGTCAAGAGACATGGTAGGTATTGAAATTAAAGATGGTGTAGTCTTGTTTACCAGTTGTGTCTATGTCTTCTAGGAGATGTAGGCTGTAGCCATGTTGTGGCAACGAAGGGGCTACAGAGCGAGAGATCCCAATTTAATTAGCTACCAGGAGTTTTTCTTTTGTAACAGGGAATGGAATTTCAGAGCAGGATCTGAAATGCTTGGCACCTTACATAGTTTTTAGAGATGTTTAATAGTGCAGAGAAGAGAATTTAGTAGTGGCAAGAGGAGAACTTTGCTTACATACACAGATAAGAAGTGTAGAAGCTGAGATATATAACACAAACCATCCCTCTCTGCTCTTTCCCACTGAACTGTAAACCTCCCCCAAGGACATTGCTTCGCATTTGAAGAAATAAGATAAAGTTGGGTTAAAAATAAATCTTAGGTTCAAATACAGGTTAGCTTGGGGTGGAGTTCAGGGGATATAGTGTTTGCCAAATAAGAACAAAACTCTTGAGTTCGATCTCCAGCCCTGATCAAAAAAAAGTCCAATCATTCAGCCCCTCTTGCTTTCTTTGTGTTGACCATATTGGGTCTAGCAAGGCAGTCTTCAGGATGGTTCCCATATCCAATGTGTTTGTGGGTAATGCTCTCATTGGCAAAGCACTGTTACTAGTGCTGCCTCCTAATGGTTAGCTCGTGTAGCCTAGGGACACAATACCCTTGGAACACATTCAAGATATATATCCAGTTTTTGGCTAGAGGAGCCCACATAGTCTATAAATAGCCACAAGTGACATTTTCTTTAGCAACCCATCAATCTAACCAGATTTCATATCCAGGATTGTCTCCTAGGAATTCCTCTTCCCTCCCAGACTTCTGATGTACATAATCTTTGATATAGATCACTTCTATGATAACCTTTTGAGCTGAACTCACTCTCACTATCTTCCACAGAACCTCTACTCTTCCTGTGCTGAGTTGCTGAGAAGGGTTTAAATTTGCTCCTTATAATAATGCTTAAAGTAATTAATGCATGATTGAAAGCAAGTACACAGTAAGTGGCAACACTGACAAATACATGGTATGAAGTGGAACGATATCATCCATTTTATATGGTTCTTTCTGATATGAAATGAAGGAGTTTCCAGAATAAAGATTAACACAGGCAGAGATGAAAGGACCAGGGAAGTGATTGGGAGAGTGAGGGTGAGGAGCAGTCACTCAAAGCAGTAGCTAAAAGGACCATAAACAAGCCTTAATCTGGGCCTGGAGTTTGGCCTAGTGGTTAAAGTGCTTGCCTAGCATGCATGAAGACCCAGGTTCGATTCCTTGGTACCACATATAGAAAAAAGCCGGAAGTGGTGCTGAGGCTCAAGTGGTAGAGCTCTAGCCTTGAGAAAGTCCAAGGACAGTGCTCAGGCCCTGAGCTCAAGCACAGGACTGGCAAAAAAAAAACAAGCCTTAATCTCAAATCTCCAGAGAGAAAGCTAACTTGGAATGCTGGCACTAAGTGGTAAACTGAGGCAGAAACTCTGCAGCATGAAGGCACTGCACAGATACATCAGAGAATTAATTTCCAGTCAATGGTTTTCAGATGTGCATTAGTAGCTGAGCCTCCTAGAAAGTTTAGTAATACAGACTAATAGGCGCCATCCCAGGGCCTCTGACTCCATAGACCCCAGGCAGAATGGAGAATTGGCATCTTTTCCAAGTTCCCAAGTGACAAAAATGCTGCTGGTCTCTGAACCTCATTTTGAGAGCTGCTGTCATAAAGGTTGCAAATCAGTACTTTGAGAAATTGAAACTCATTTCCAGTTTCATTTTATTTGCTTAAATTTCATACACAGTCACACACGGGGGGGGGGGAGAGAGAGAGAGAGAGAGAGAGAGAGAGAGAGAGAGAGAGAGAGAGAGAGAGAGAGAGAGAGAGAGAGAGAGAGAGAGAGAGAGAGAGAGAGAAATCCCAGTTTCTACCTTCAAACATTGAGAAATTCCAGGCCCTTTTCCCTCCTTCAATTTAGGTTGGGTCAAGTTCTCTGGCTCTTCGGAAGGGGGAGATAATTTGTACCATAGAGTTTAGCAGTTTCTATTTTAGCTGACAATATATATTTAACATCTGGATTTTAATTCATTAGTCCTTTCATAGAGGCTTTAAATTATTTTGTTGGCCAGAATCTAGACCAAGAACGAAATCATCCATTGAGTAAGGTTCTAACTTGATACAGATACAGCCCTAAGTATAAAACATAAGAAGAAAAGATGATGGGCATCAGACAAGCTACCTTTCTGCATCTTGGTCTTGAACTTCTGAGCCTTCAGAACTGTGAGCAATTGATTTCTACCACTTGTATATTAATCATTCTAACTGCATTATCTATGTAAGATTCTGTTCTGTGAATTTTCTTCTGATGTTTTTATATTCTAATAACCATACAAGGGTAGAGAATGATTGTTTTTTGTTTGTTTGTGCCTATAGACATATATATACATATATACATATATATATAACACATTATTTGTGTGCCATACAAAGTTACCAATATAGGCTGACATCCTGGGAATCATAAGCAGTCCCCAAATCATAAGCATCTGCCTAGCCATGAGCCAAATGATTTCCTGGGTCTTGTACTGGGCCATCCCCCCCACTCCTGACTGTTTATACAAGGTAAATGAGTGCTAAAATAATGTAACTGGTTTGTTTCTTATGTTACTGGGCTCCTGTCATTTCAACACTGTGTATGTTTTAAGTTGGGATAATTTAACTCATTGGTTTCTTATAGTAATGGGCTCTTGTCTTTCAGCACTGTGTGTGTTTTAAGTTACCTGATGCTGAGGTAACCTAATTTTCCACAGTTTTATCTGTCTGAATCAAGGGATCAGGGCCATCTCCATTTCCAGGTATCTTGTACAAAGGGCAAATCACAAACTCAGGCCAACCCAATCAAAATTTGCAGCACAGGATCGCCACATGATTTGTGTAGAAGCCAAGTTAAGAGATAAAAGTACTGTAGGCCAAATACTAGAAATAGGAAACTTGAGATTGTAGGAGAAGTTGTGGATTTAATAAGAAAGAGAGAGAGATGGGGGAGGGAGGAAGAAAGACGGAAGGAAGGAAGGAAGGAAGGAAGGAAGGAAGGAAGGAAGGAAGGAAGGAAGGAAGGAAGGAAAACAAGGCAGGAAGTCAAGAAGACAGGCCGGACCAGGGAAATCTTGAAACTAAGATCTCCAGGTAATTTTCCAGTTGGAAGACCTCTTACAAAATAAATACCAAAATATTTCATGAACCTACATGTGTCATCAGAGATAGTTCAACTGCTTTTGAAAAAGCGTTCAGTGAATAATGCTTTCAAGTGTATGTGTACATTATTAATCAGATTATTCAATTTGGAGAATATTTTTATATTTATATGGATGAGAGAGTATTTCAGTTCCATGAGCAATGCTTACACAAATACGGATTTTCATGCCCTTGAACCACTTTGCAGCCCACAGACCGGGTGGCAAGTACTGTTCCTTTAGAATACTGATTGATACAGGTTTCTCTGCCCAAGAGAGCAAGAATGATCAGAGGAAAAAGACACCAAAATGGTCTTGAATAAGGGTCATGTCCAACTTTGAAACCTAATTGCTATCATATGAGTTAGGATATGAGGGTGTGAAGTAACACACTAACTACTTAAGCGTATTATAGTAAACAAACAAGGCCCAGGACTTTCCACCAGTAGCCAGGGTCTCTATGTCCTTTCACAGATCCCCATGTGGTTTCCACACTTGTACATGTGTAAGAATTGTTTCTGTGTAGTTGGGATCGTCAACCTTAGCACTACAGACTCGTAGGATGAAAAGTCCTTTGTTGTGTGAAGAAAACCTGGACACTGGAATATGATTCGCAGCTTTCCTGGTCTCCACACTCAAGATGTCAGTAGCCACTTCCCCAGTTATGACAGCCATAAATGTCCCCAGACCAGTGCCCAGTATCCCTCACAAAAGTAAGCTCACCTCTCCTTAAGGGACACTAAATACAGGTTGAAATATCGACTACATTTTGGGGTTCTCTGGTAACTTGGAGTTCACTGTATGAAGTTGTAGAACCATAGGAAATGGGTAGCTTTGCTCAGACACCCCACGCTTCTGGGGTCCTGTCTGACAGTTGGCAGCTACAATGAGGAGTCTCAGACTGTAAAAAAAAAATTGTTGTCTTTTCTTATCTTGAAACGCTGAGACTAACCCAACTAGATGATTCAAAACTTACTTTGTGGTCTAAGTTCAATTTAGAGGCAATATACAGTCAGACATTTGTCTTATGTCAGGGCCTCGTCATACTTGTTATACAACCACCCAAGTACTAAATATCACTTTCAAAAAAAAGGTATTTTCTAAAGCCAATTTTCAACCTATGTTTGAAAATTATCTTCTGCAAAGATGGAAAACATACATTTTCATTTGGTTTCAAATCAGTGCTGTAAACAGCTGGCTCTTGTCTTTCAAGTGGAGGCCTTGGCTCCATTTGTTTCTGATATTTTACCTATCCTTTATTTACTTAACACAGTTTGACAGGAAATTCTCAGGCAGATAATATATCTCCATTAACAGGGTGACGGGGTGGGGGGGTGGACATACTCTAAAGTTTCAAGTGAATTGGAGCAATATCTTCATCTCTGACATTTCTGTCTGCTACCTTCCTACTCATGGTCTCTAAAAGAGTCTTAGCAGAGCACATAGTAGTGTGTACTGAAGGCACGCAGTCTCACACCAACCTTGGCAGTGAGTGGTACAAAGTACAAAGCTTATAGGAAAGGAAACCTGATATAAATAAACACAAACTTGGGACATCAATTATAATAAAGAGTAAAAATGAGTGAGTCTGATTTCTTGGGAAATCTGGGATTTGAAGGTCTAAAATGTCTTTCTCCTTGAAATGGCCAGTTCCTATTGAACTCAAAAAATTTCTGCTTTCAGGTTACAGGTGGCTAGCAAGGACTGTAACTTGGGGATAAAAATGCCTCATGTTAGACTTAAATGCCCCTTTCCTGTGCAAGAAATGGAGGAAGGACTAAATCTAAGCCAGTGGTACATGTCCTGGAAATGCTGCTGCCTGTTTGTTGTTATTATTGTTGTTGTTGTTGTTTTTAAGATATACTAGCATTCTAAAAACTCCTTGAATGAAGTAAAGTGATGCCTTATATCTGTTTTTAGAGACAATTGTAGAGATCCAGTGCTACAAGAGAAAAGTAAGTTCTGTCAGGTGCTTCCCCAATTATTCATCGCCCCAATTCTCTCTGAAAAGTATCTCCAATAATTGATTACGTGAAGGACAGGATTCAGGGTAGCAAAGCAATGTATAGCAGAAAGGTAAACCCAGCCAGAACATTCACTATGTAACTGTTGTTAATAGGAAAGCAATTCTGACAGTTAGTTCTCATGGCCAGTGTAGTTTCCTGGGATTGGATCCCCATTCTTTGACTTGAAAGGATGTTAAAATTGTAATTTTTCACACAGTGAACAATCTTAACATAGATTCACAACTGCTTATTTCTCCCATGACCCTGAATTCTACACTCTCGATCATTTCACATATTAAGTATCTTATATGTACACATAGGTTATGACCCTCAAAAATGTGAAGTTCTGATTTTAGATCTCTGTGGAGGTGGTCTTATTTCAAAATAGAACAAGATGTGAATTTGGGGCAAGTCCTAATAGGTAAGACCTAACTCAAAGGATTGGTGTAGCTACATAGCAAGATAACATATGTATACAGTAGGAGGGAAGGTTCTGGAAATGGAAGAAATGATGCTGAAATGAAGCTACAGAAGGCCAAGGGGCTGTCACAGCCACCAGAATCTAGAAATGTAGGGGGCAGCATGGGACAGAAGTTTGTTTAGTGGTTCTGGGAAGACTTGCTGGTCTGATATATTGGCTTCAAACTTGGAGAGAAGAAATTCTATTGTTTTAAGCCACCCAGTTGGTGGTAAGTTGTTATAGCCCTCAAATCTACGTTAGGGATTCTTAGACATGTGTTTTTATTCAAAATAAGCCTTGAAATTTTGTACTTGGGTTGAAGAAAGCAAATCTAAACCTTTTTAAAAACAAATTTCAATGTTTCGCTAAAATATGATTAAGACATGTAACAAAAATGAACATTAGATTCAGTTTTAAGTACACACAAGTTGGTGTCTGGAAAGAAAAAAAAACAATTAGTAAAATTTTCTTTTTTTTTAAGTTGGTGGAAAAGTCAGACTTTGGGCTAAGAATAAGACAGTGAGTGATAAAGCATTTGCTTAGCATGTACAAGGCCCGGGCTCAATTCCCTAGCACATCATTCACAAAAATACCAAAAAATAAAAAAAAAGAACTGAATACTGCAGCGTGATTCACACCTATAATCCCAGCTCCTGGGGTGGGGTGGGAGGGCTGAGATCTGAGGAGCAAATTTCAAAGCCAGGCCAGATGGGAAAAGTCAATGAGACTCCAATTACCTACCAAAAAAGCTGGAAGTGAAGCTGTAGTTCAAGTGGTAGAGTGACCATTTTGCTCAATATCCAGGCCCTGAATCCTGAGTTCAAATACTAATAATTGACACACATAGAGAGAGAGAGAGACAAAGACAAAGAGACAGATGAAGAGAGAGACTGAGAGATGAAAAATCAACTTCTGAAAACTTAGGACAGAATCTCTATTTTTAAAAGTAATGAAATCCAAAATGAGCTCTAATTATCTAAAACTGTCACATACCTGTGTTCTGAACTTACTCATTTCTAAAAATCTCAGTAATTGACAGTGGTGTAACAAATATTTCTAATCAGGTAGGTTATTTGCCTCCTTTAGAAGATAATCATTGTTGGGGGAGAGGGGGCCTAGAAGCTTTCCAGCCATGAAGCAGGGGTTCAGACATTTCTGTTAACAACCAGTCTTCATGGGAGGAGAAAGGAAAATTTCAAAGGAAATGCTGAACATTCGAGCATATTTGATATTAACAGGAATCCTCAAGGAAAATCTAATTTAATAACTCTTCCATATCATAAGAGATAAGAAGTCAGAGAAATCTAAAGGAGAGTGGCCCACTGGTCTGGTAAATATAAACACTTAAAGTTACTTCTATGAAGAAAACAAGAACTTGAATTATAGAGACATTTTACTAACGTGTGCCACACATCCTTCAGTCTTGGTTTTAACAAATGTTACATTAGCTGCCAAAACATAACATTTAATTTTGGAAACATTTTTTTAAATTAATTTGTTCTTATTTAGAAAATTCTTATGAATGTAAATGGGCTTGTCTATAATCTGTGTTGATATTTAAGGTGCTTATATAACCATATGGAAACCAAGATGAAAATTCCTGTTTACATTTCTTGAACATTTTACATATTTTTTAAAGTTCAAATTTTTTAATGTTAAGAGTGTTCTTGTTTATAGCGTACATAAATATGTTTCTCAAAAAAAGTAACTTTAATAAATGTGTTTGCTTGAATTAAAAGGCAGTTCTTTCAATTCAGCTTCTAATACAGTACAGAAAGTTTTTGTATCCAATGAGTTAAACTGAGACATTAGGTCATCTTTCTTGAATCTTAAATAGGAACTAGGCACTAGGACTTTGGTGTCAGATGTAGTTATCCTTACAGTCCTGTGAATTGACATCTGAAATGTTAATGGTTTTTGTTTCTCTACACAATTTCAAGCTATGATCTTGAGGTTTTAAACTAGTGGACTTACACACAAAGTTAGTTGGTTTTCTCAACCGCAGGCAACAGGTTAAAGTTTGCCTTTGAATTTACCTTTAGACAATGTATACAGTTTGTCCTCAGTCCTCTCCATTCCCAGCTATCTTTTATGGCCCTTATCCTATTCATTTACATTTCCACTGCTGCCACCCCTGCTCCCCACAAAGCACCTGAGTTTATCTTTTTTAACTCTGGGTACAACATATTCTTTAATTAAGAAGAAATGACAAAAGTACAACATATTCTTTAATTAAGAAGAAATGACAAAGTTTCCATTTAATCTCCATTGCAAAATTAAATTTTACTACTGGGGGTTTCAACTGGCTATGAAAATTTAACTGCGTGGATTAATTTTTCTGGAGTCAAAGGCTCACCAGAACAGGCCTGGGCTCTCTCAGGAGTGGTACTGTTGCCTTGGTACTGAACAGAGAAGAGCTGGCGCTCACAATGGACTCTCTGGAGATTACTCTGAGTGTCCCCGCCAATATTTGATTTTTTATTTTTGTCACATGCAGCAGCTGAACTTGCTAACTCTACCAGGCAGTGCCAGAACCACAAGGAAAGTTCCTAAGTTGATGACAACGTGTAGCCCAGCATGGGACAGAGCCTGAAGCCGTCATCCTCAGAATATTATGAGAGAAAGTAGAGCAGAGGATTTAACACTGAAAATTAGAAGTTGATCCTACTTCTTAGGTTAAAATTGAGATTGACAAAATTGAAGTTTATCTACATAAACCCTTATACAAAGATGTGGTACTGAATCACAATTAGGAAAGTGGTGTGGGGGGGGAGGGAGAGAGAATAAAGTGATGAATTTTTGTCCCGTTTAATTTCTTAAAGAAAATTTTTTAAGAGGAAAAGAAAAGCTTTGCTGGGACAGCTCTTTGTCCTGTGCTTCTTGGGACTGGCTGCTGGCAAGAGTCATTTTGGCCACACATGTACTTGAAGAGACAGCTTCTGCATGGCTTATAACTTCTGTGACTATTCACAACTTCCATAATCCACAGTCCTGAGTCTCCCATACTCCCATGTGCTTCCATCCTCTGGAAGTCATTCCAGAGGATTAAAATTAGATTTGATGTTTAAAATTTTTTTTAAAAAAATGATCGTTTCTCCACCATTAAGCTCAACTTGTTCTGCATGAGAACTTGCTTAGTTTAAAAGATTGTGAGATTGTTAATGGATTGCCTTAGGCCGTGTTTGCAGAAAGTACCTTCTCTGTGACAGTATCACCCAGTGACTGGCTGAAAGTATACATGCAAAGTAAGCACCATGGCTTTGGGCCCATTTTTAAAACAGAGAGCAACCCCAAAGACCTCAGATTTTTTAATATATTTATTTATTTTGGTACTTAGTGACCAGAGCATAGTCTCAAAAAGGTTTTCATATGCACTTAACCAAACATCTACCAGACTTGTATGGCTCAAGATAACAAAGTGGTGCTGAAATCAAAGAAGTGCTAAAGACTTGGAGAGATATAATATCCATGGGCTGGAAATCTCAACCTCACAATGCAGTTCTCAAACTGACTTAAGTACAATTCAGGTCAAAATACTAGCAACATGTTCCAAAGACATAGATAAGCTTATTGTAAACTTTATATAGATAGTCACAGGCCCTAAAACTAGACAAAACAATTGTGACACAGAAGAATCAAGTGATGTGATCATTTACCATGTAGATACAGAAATCCATAAAATATGAGATTGGTGAAGGGAAAGGAATAAAGAAAAATGTGGAACCCAAGACAGAAATAGACCCATATAAAGAAACTCAGTGTCTTTACCCAAAAGTACAAATCCTACTGAATAGGGAAATAATCGGGTATTTTGTTTGTTTGTTTGTTTGTAAGCCTTTAAGCTTGAAATAAGGGCCTGGGCACTTGAGCTTGTCTGCTCAAGGTTAGTGTTCTACTACTTGAACCATAGTGCCACTTCTGGTTTTCTACTGGTTAAGTAGAGATAAGAGTCTCACAGACTTTCCTGCCCTGTGTGGCTTTGAAATGCTATCCTCAGATCTCAGCCTCTGGAGTAGCTAGGATTACAAATATGACTCACCAGCACCTAGCAAGAATCATTTTTGAGCAGATGATGTTGGGTAATTGAACACTCTCAGATAAGAGGATATTTTAAACCTCACAACTTATGTAAAAATCAACTCATATTGTATCATATACATGATTATAAAATATAAAACTAGATCTCTTTTTTTTTTTGCCAGTCCTGGGCTTGGGCTCAGGGCCTGAGCACTGTCCTTGGACTTTCTCAAGGCTAGAGCTCTACCACTTGAGCCTCAGCACCACTTCCGGCTTTTTTCTATGTATGTGGTACCAAGGAATCGAACCCGGGTCTTGGTGCATGCTAGGCAAGCACTCTACCACTAGGCCAAACTCCCGGCCCTAGATCTCTTTTTTTAACAGTGGAAAATATTTGGGATCTAGAAGAGATGATAAACAATGAATTCTTAAACATAATATCAGAAGTTTCTCGTAAAAGGAAAAAAATGAATAAATAAAAGCTTCTGCTCTTTGAAAGCTAAAGAGAATAAAAGACAAGATACAGACACAAAAAATTATTTGCAAACTTGTATATCCACAAAAAGACTATTTGGCACATGTAAAGAACTCAGGAAAAAGCTCAAACTCAACAGTAAAAATTAACAAGGAAGTGGACAAATGATATATGTAGATGCTTCGCAGAAGAGGAGACATGTAAATTTTTGGATAGAAAGAAGTTGAATCTAACTAACCATTTAAGGAAACAGAAATCAACAATGAGACTTCACTTTATAGCTATTAGAATAGCTTAAAAAAGAAAAATAATGACAGTTCTAAATTAGGGAAGGATATGGAGAATCTGGATTACTCACACTTTGCCTGGCTGGTGTGAATATAAAATTATGAAAAACACTTTTAGAGAGTCTTTTTCTTTTTTTTTCCACTACTAGGTTTGAATTGGCCTTCTGCTTGCTGAGACCTGCTAGTCATTTGAACCACTTTGTCAGTCCTTCACACATCATTTATTTTCAAGACAGGGTCTCACTTTTTACTCAGGCTTGCCTGGCCTATGATCTTCCTATTGGCATTTCTCTTTATAGTTGCTGTACATTACCAAGCCCCACCACAATAGGAATGATGAGCTGGGCATGATTGCCACATGGTATGGTACCCAGCCATTGACTGAGATGGAGTATCATCATCTCTTCTAACTGGGCCAGCTTTCATTCATGATCCCCAAATCTTTATCTCCCAAGGATCAGAATTACAGATTTGAATCATTTTGTTCAGCTTAAACACAGCTTTTAAAGCCAGAGATCGCCTCTGGTACCAGTTTTTAAATTAAATCTGTTTTATTAAAGAATTCAAATTGCATATTTCAAATTTCTAGTATCTATTTTTAAGCATAAAACTAAAGTGTACATAGTTGTACATAGGTGTATTGAACAATATAACAATTTCTGCTCAGTAAGTAGAGGTAGGAGGATCACAGACCAAACCTAGTGTGAACAAAAGCAAAGACACTATCTGAAAAATGAAATAAACCCAGGAATGGTGTAGAGAGGTGACAGAATACTTGCCAGAAATTGCAAAGCCCTGAATTCGACCCCTACTATCATCAAAATACATAAGACTAGGCCAGATTTATTCAGTCCTCACTTTGTACAAGCCGCTCCACTCACTTTATAGGTCATCTCCTATATTCCTACCTTCTGAGCAGAATTTATATTTGACACTTATTTTATGGATGAGAAAGTTCAGACTTATATGAACAAGGTTGTTAGAACACCATCATGCAGCTACAAAACTGTTTGGCTGAGCTGGAAACAAGATTGTAGTTCAAGACCAGCCCCAGTAGGACAGTCTATGGGCTGGTTACTCCAATTATTCAGCGAAAATGTAGAAATGGAGCTGTGAATCCAATGGTAGAATACCAGCTTTGAGTGCAAAGAGCTCAGGGACAGCACCGTGGCCCTAAGTTCAAATCACAGTACTAGTGCACATACATGCATGTAGGTACACAGACACACACGCACAAATGCATGATCAATTCATGGTCAATGCATTGGTGGCTCACACCTATAACCCTGGTTGTGCTTTATGTCGGAGGATTGTGGTTTGAAGCCAGTCTGGGCTTCAACAAATCCAAGACACCATATTTTCAATTGGCCAGCAAGAAAACTGGACTGGAGGCTTAACTCAAGTGATCAAGTACCAGCCATGAGCAAAAGTTGAA
The DNA here is from genome assembly GCF_031878675.1 of Megascapheus bottae. Taxonomy (NCBI): domain Eukaryota; kingdom Metazoa; phylum Chordata; class Mammalia; order Rodentia; family Geomyidae; genus Megascapheus; species Megascapheus bottae. The sequence goes on from NC_143510.1 coordinate 36,838,661, forward strand.
GACCCTGAGTTCAAGATTTAACACACACACACACACACACACACACACACATGCGTGCGCGCACCCACAATCAAGTTGCAGTTGTTTCTTAATCATAACAGGTTGAGTATTAAATCATTCTAGCAAATATTTATTGTGCATCTATATCCTGGGCATACTACTCAGCAACAAAAATAGTTCAATGAACAGGACATTTGAAATCCCTTAATAGAAAGAGACACAATGGGGGAGAGGGATCAAATACAGAATATGTTATGTTGTACTAAAGAGAAAGAAGGACATAGGAAGACTGTAGGAGTTTTAACTTTAGATAAATTGCATCTTGCACATTCAGAGTGTCATTTGCTAGTGCTCTGTTAAAAATCATAAATGTGGTACCAATGAGGAGAGTTTCACTGGGAGTGAAAGCATTCACATTAAGAGAAGGTTAACAGTGAATGTTAATTCTCCACTCTTCAGATCTCTGTCTTAAATAGGAACTTTTTATATTAATACATGAGGACAGTAGCCTTTGGAAAAGATGTGCAATCTAATTAAAATGGAGAGATTAGCTGCCCTCAGAATATTTGCAAAGCCTAGAAAGGTAATTTAATGAAATGTATACAATTTTATCAGGCTTTAATTTTTAATGAGATAATTTATAATGTGTGCCTCGTCCTATCACTTACCTGTACATGCCTACGTGGTGAATCTGTTTACTAAGGGGGTTAAAACCTCTGCAGTGAAACAAGCTTTTAAAGGAAGAACCCATTCGTCATTATTGGGTTATCAAATGCTACCTTTGAGCTTGGGTAGGGATCTATTTCCAACTTGAGACCCTATAAGCAAGAAAACTCTCAGAAACCAAAGCTGTGTTTAAAATCATATTCCAGTTGTTAATTGGAAGGTCCCTTTTGTTATGGCAGATTCTAAACTGTGAGCCTGTGAATTACAAAGATACCCAAAAAGGGTACAGACAAAATTTTTAACAAAAAGTAATTTAAAAACACCATTTGATATGGACTACGCAACAGCAATCTTTAAATGTTAATGAATATTCTAAGTGCATGACAGAATTGACTTTTTCTGTAAGCTTTGAAGATAGGTATGTCCCTGATATCTTGCTTTGGGTATTTTCTGTTGTTGTCTTGGTTGGTTTTTGTCCATTTGTTCTGTGTTGTTATTGTAGTTGGTGCTCGAGGCCTGCATGCTGTCCCTAAGCTCTTTTGCTTCAAGAAAGTGTTCTACCACTTGAGCCACAGTTCTACTTCTGGTGTTTTAGTGGTTAATAGGATCTGAGTCTCAGGGACTTTGCTGCCTGGGCTGGCTTTGAACCAGGATCCTCATAATCTCAGCTTCCTAAGTGGCTAGGGTTACAGGTGTGAGTTACTGTCACCTGCCTTTAAAAAAAAAATTTGATTTAGGTTTACATATCCTTTTTCTGAGTTTCTTTAAAAGAAAAACAAAACAGCAAAAATAATTAGGGGGTTGAGCCAAAGATCTTGTACATGCTGCGCAAACCACCACCACACTACAACCTCAGCCCTGTATTCTGGATATTATGTCAGTCAGGTGTAATTGTAAATGCATTCTCCCTTTCTGCAGATGGTTCTTTACTCTGTTAATTGTTTCCCTTTGCTGTGCAGAAGCTTTTTCATTTGATGTTATCCTATTTGTCAATTTTTGTTCTTGCTTCCTGTACTTTTGGGATCCCTTCCAGAAAAAGTCATTGCTTGTGACAACAGTGTTATCCCAGTGTGCCCTTCTAATAATTTCAGAGTTTCTGGTTTTACAGTTAGTCCTTTGATCCATTTTGAGTTGATTTTTGTACCAGGTGCCAATGGCCAGAGGTCAAGTTATAGTCCTCTACCTGTGGATATGCAGTTTTCCCACCAACAGTTATAGAAAAGGCTTTTCTTTCTTCAGTATGTGTTTTGGCTCTTTTGTACAAACTCACTTGGCTTTAGATATGTTGGTTTTATTTCTGAGATCCCTTGAGAATGGTGTAAACAAGCTGAACCTGTAATGGCAGCGGTAGACCCTACCTGGCAACTGAAGTTACTTGATCCTGACTCTGGTACTAGCAGAGTTCTGGCCCTAGTGGATGAAAGGCCTGAAGCTCTTGTCCTCTCTCCAGTTATCACTGAAGATGCAGATGCTACCTGAATGTGGATGTGCTATGTAGGTATGAGGTAGGAGACAGGAGACATGGTGCTCCTCTCTGCTGCTTCAATGGTACTGTGCACCCAGAATACAATGGGAGGCAGTGAGCTGGAGCTGTGACTTTCTTCCCCAAAACACCTTCAGTTGTAATGCATGGTAAAGACTGGGGCTGAGACTAGATCCAGGCAAAGTTCTTTTCAGATCCCTTTGGCTACCCATGTCTGGGGTGCCATGTCTGGGGGTCCCAGCCAGTTGCAGCGCTACTGAGATAATGGATGTGGCCATTTTGGCCATATGTAACCAGAAACAAGGTAATGGCTGAAGAGTCATGTAGTTGCTCCAGATCCCCCCAATTTACCCTGGTAGGGGGCAGCAGGGCCCAACCTGGCCAGACAGGGCCCTTTCTTGTCGGTGGCAGGTGTCTAGAGTAGAAGGTAGTAAGTAGTGCACAGGTGGGCACCTATCTTCAGGTGCTGTTTGCATGGCCAGCCATGCCCTTGGTCTCAGCAGTCAGTGTCTTGATGAGCTCACTCTTAACCGTGCCTCCTCTCACTCTGTTCCTCTCTATCACAACACCTCTCTTCCATGGTTCAGGACATATGGTGGGCTTGATCTATAGTCATTGTGCTGGGCTCAGTTGAGTTCTAATACAACCACTACCCCCTACTCCCAACCCCAAATCCTAGCGGGTGTAGCAGGATAGCTGTGGGATCCCAGAGATGGAATATACAAGGTTAGGAATATTCCAACACCAGGATCAGTCAAAGTCAGGCAACAAATCACTTCTCAAGGTGGCTCCAGGCTTTAGTATCTTTGGGTGTTCACTGAAGGATAAGGTGAGATGATTTCCCAAGGCAAGAATACTTAGTGAGCCGCTAGTCTGTGAAGACTGTGAGATTCTCCAATAGCCCAAACTACCAGCCAGCATCCATGCTGGCATTCTGCTGTGGAAGGTGATCACTCTCTTCCCACTGTGGAGGGTGACAGATGGGAGTGTGTTTCTCTATGCATTCTTGTGCTAGATCTCTAGCTCTTGCAAGATTCCAATCTTTCTCTCTCCCTCTCTCTCTCTCTCTCTCCCCCCCCCCACCACTGGTTTTCAGCATTCTCCCATGGTACTCAACACAAAATACAGCTATATACCTGTTACTTTCATTCTCATTTGGGATAAGTTCTAAGCACCTCCATTTATGATCCCCAATGTTTCCTCTTTTTTAAAAAAAATGCCCCATGGAATCATGGGGCAAATGGATCAGTCAACCCCCAGGGGTAACTAAATATTGAGACCCACTTTGTCCATGTAGCAGGAATGACAGAGTCTTGTTCTGGTAAGCCAATCATAACTGAGGAAATTTTTGTCATTGCAGCATATAGCAGCACATACAGTTTATTACTATGCCAAATGTGAAATACTATACAAATCAGAAACATATGGAGATGAGTAGAAATGCAAGACATTTAGGATTAAATAATTGGGAATGGGTGATATGTAAATAGGGCTAGAAGAGCTATGCAGGCCCTTTGGGTTAAGGGATAGTTAAATTGTCCTGTTTTTGTGTTCCTGGTCTTCTATTTTCCATGTGCAAGGCTTTGGACAAGGTAGTTAACATTTCTGTCTCAATTTTCTCTTTCATTAAGTGACAGCAATTGTAGTGTGTCACAACATAAATACAAGCTCCTGGAATTTAATAGGAACTCACAATGTGTTATTTCTCTTCCTTGCGTTGTTTTCTTTGTTTTCATAGCTACACACTTCAAGCCCAGCAAGCATATAAGCCTGAAAGGCAATTAAACTGCTTCACAGAATGAGAAAACACTAAAGAAAATATAAACCATAACAATCACCCAAGAACCATTTTTATATTTAACATAAGGAATTATATCTTCAATATATTGGAAACAACTTTCTAGCTTGGCAGGTACACAGTATTGTCAATGCTTGAAACATGTTTGAGACCATGATGCTTGAACTTACAGGTGGTGGAAAAGATACCCTTGAGTAAACAGGTTTCCCTAAGAAGGAATGGAAGAACAGGTAAGAATTATATGGGAAACTTTCCCAAATTATGCCTATTTCCTCTCCCACTCTTCCCTAAGTCTGGTTTGCCACCCAAGTGGTACATAATTGTTGGGTAGAATAGGCAGAGCAGAGCAGAGTGGGGCATGGTGGATTGGGATGGGAAGGCTTAGAAACTGTAGAATCAGAAAACAAAACAGAACAAAAAGCTAGTAAATAAAAATCCCTTTAATTTTTATTGTTAAAACACTAAGGTGTACTATTTACTCATGTGGCCTGTCCTTATGGATTTTCTATAGTTCTCTTCCAAGCTAGAGGAACACATTGTATCCAAAACAGTTTTCTAAGTAAGGGAAAAGACAATGTGGCAAAGATTGTACACACCTTTTAGCTTCCAGTCACTAGTTACACAGACGATCACCATTCAGAAAGATTCGCATGGCCAAGTTCAATGCCAGTGGTAGAAAAAAAGGATGTGGCCCCAAAAGAGGCAGGGAAGACCTGTGAAGGAGAATAAAACTGATCCCAAAAGATGATCACAATGCCCAAACCTCTGGTTCTGAAATGAATAATACTTCTGGCATTGAGGAAGATTGTCAAGGTCACTGGTTCTGGTAGAGCAGAAAACAATAAAAGTAGAAGCCACCTTGTGTCTGTGCCCAATCTTTTACTCTTCTGTAAATCATTAATGTGCAATTAAGAAAATTTAGCTAGATGTTTTATTGAGCCAAGACCAGAATTCCATTCTTTCCAGCTATCCACTGGTCTTCTGGCTTATAGCACATTCAAGAAAACTGACAACAGTAACACCTTGTAACAGGTGATGGTTAGAACTCACTTGGCTATGAATCCCCAGGAATGATTTAAGACAGTCTAAAGAAAAGGCATACTATTGTTTTTGTCTACTTGACAAGAAGCCACAAGTTAATTCAATGCAAGGAGCTTCACATGTACTAAAAGAGGATATAATCATTGTACTAATTAGGAACTCTGCCTTTAAAAATGGGTTGATATATTGAAGTTGCAACCTCAACATCTCAAATTTCCAAGTTCACCCCCTGCCTAAATTCTGTTTCTCTTGACATCTTCACACCAGAATGAGAATGAAAAAAGACCTTATCTCTATGTTTTAAAACTCTGTAGATTCGGATCCCACTATGTGATTTGGCTATAGTTTCCCTAGCACTGTTTTGGCTCTAGGTTACCTTTTAACATGTGTCACTTGACTTCTACTTACTGCTAATTGAGTTAACTAGTTGAAATACTCTCCAGTTTCTACTTCCTGTCATCTCTGGGATCGACAGTCATCATCATGACTACCAAGAGTGTATGTGTTTTGATTTGGATCTGGGATCCTCTCCAAAGGCTCTATTTCCAGCTGAGGAGCAAGAGAGCAAGTCACAGTAGAAATGCTAGGAGACAGTGTGCAATTGGAGGAGCAGGTCACTGGGGATGCCTCACTGAACGATCCTTTGCTCTTTCCTCTCTGTGTCTCTGTCTGCCATCCGTACATGATAAGCAGGTTTCCTCACCTTAGCCTTCCATCAGAGGATCTTGCCCTGAGCAGCTAACCATGGACTGAAACTTCTAAAGCTGTCAGCTAAAAGAAGCCCTTTCTCCTTTCAGTTGAATTCCTTGGGTATTTTGTCAGGGCCACCGAGGTTGACCAACACTGTATGAACAGTCTGGTTCTGACCTAGCTCCAGAAGCACTTGCTCTTCAACACCTGATGCAATAGTGACATCATCTAATACCAAGTCTGTGTTCAAATGTTCTTGTCACTAATACCACTCTGTAGTAAGTTTAGGGGAATCTAAAGCTCTTTGCTGGATTGTCTACATTCTAGATCTGAAAGAATGCTTTTTTCTAAGGGTAGCATTTTATTGGTTCTTCTATCATTTTACTTATTCTTCTGTCTGTCTGATTCTCTGTAGGAAGATTGCTACATCTAGAGACTTGATGCAGTTCTGTCTAAATTTTTGTTTTGATGAGATCTTCTGAAAGTGGGGCCGTGTATTTCCTCAGTCATCGTATCAGGATGCACATGATGGCTGGTTGTTCCTCTTTCAGTGGCACTGAGACTGATTCATCTTAATCTTGGCCTCCTGTTGATTGAACTGGGTAGGGTTTGGGTTACTGAAGATATTCCTTTATAGTCTGTGGTTCAGCCTCATGGGCTAAGTTTTGGTTATCTCTCCACTGGGAACGCTCCGTTTACAGTTGCTGATGATGAGCCAGTAAACCTCCTGACTAAACACAGGAAGTCTCTACTTTTATCAGAACCACTTAAATAATTGATTCTATTTTGGTGATGAAAATTTATAATCCACAGTAGATTCAATGGTCCTGGACGGTGAGAACACAGATATGGAAGTTGTCTTGACATTCCCGTTTAAGAATTGACCACTACAAACAGATTGAAGTCTAGGAAAAGCCCCTGGACTTTGGCCCATGGCCAAAATGAACCAGTATACTTTGAAGACCTCATAAAATTATGTGAGGTTGTAGAATTCTGTGATTTTGTATGTCAATCTAAGGAAAATAACAATTATAAATATAACCTATGAGTAAAGATCCTAAAGAGAACAACTGGACTAAGAGGAAAACAATAAGCAGCATACTGCAAAATTGAGGGCCCTCACAGACTCCTTGGTAGTTTGGAGTGAAGTCATGTCAGGTTCTCACCTGGATCAGTTACATGGAATGAAATTTGAAGAAGCACAGTTCAAATCACCAACAATTATTTATAACATTAAGGAAACCTTAACTATATCATCAAAACCAAAGGTTCTCAAGCCAGGCGCAGTGGCTCATGCCTGTAATCCTAGCTACTCGGGAGACTGAGATCTGAGGGTCAAGGTTCAAAGCCAGCCCAGGCACAAAAGGACCTGAGACTCTTATCTCCAATTAACCTTTAGAAAACAGGAAGTGGGGCTTGGCTCAAGGGTGGGGCGGTAGCCTTGAGCTAAAGAGCTCAGGGACAGCACCTAGGCCAAGTTCAAGTCCCATGACCCACAAAGAAAACAAAAGTTCTTAACTTCAACCCTGTTGGCAGTCTGAATTGGATGACTATTTGGGGGACTGTGCTGGGTACTATAGGAAGTTAAATAATACCCTTTCTTGATAATAGTAGCAGACTCTCCAATTTATGTCAATCAGAGATAATCCACTCTGCTAAGTGTCTGTGGGAAGTAGGACAAATTATTCCAGTTGAGGATAGTTAATGTGTAGTGATAATAAATTTCTCTTTTCCCATTTACTAGAAGCAGGATTTGTATATTTTGAAATAAGGATATTGAGTCTAACTTGCACCATCTTCACAATGTGATAGAAGATAGGGAATTAGATCTAACTGGCGTTTGGCAGATGAAGGTGAAGTCCCACCCCCAGGATATGGATGTACCTGAATTCTTAGAGGCAGGAGCAGGGGCTTGGACCAAAGGATACTGAACCTGCCAGGCCTATCCCATGAACTCACAAGGCTCTGAACTCTCGAGCTCCCTGTAACCCTGACCATTTATTTAGACCCTGACCACCTCTGCTGCCATGTATGCCATGTCTCATGTCTGCCAGCTCTGCTCAGGTCACAATGGCCTCCTTCTTCAACTCTCCATTACAATGACCTGGTTTGTTGAGATTGTTTTGTTATAAGGTGAGAAAACAGAGAAGCCATATTTTGAGAGATTGAATTCGGGAGTCTTAATTAAAAGGCAGGCAACTGCATGGTGGACTCTTGTCTCAACATTTAGGAAACTGAGCCATGAAGGCCAGAGAGGCAAGAAAGACAAAAATAATACCAACAAACCAATTTACCTCCAATCAAGTGCTAAAATAGGATACCATGGTGACCAGAGAAGAAATGAGAAACAGAACACAAACATGGAGACATGCCATGTGGCATGGGATAATGGCACCAGAGTTGGTCCAGGCCTAAATAGGGTCAGGTGAGGGGACAGGGTCATAGGAAAATGAGTCTCAGGCACTGGACAGACAGGTTTAGTAACCTATCAGCCAAGTCCATTTCCCTCCCCCAGGGAAACAGCCTGAATCCCTTCAGGAATCCCTGAAGGGATTCAGGCTCTCTATTAGAGCTTAATCAGGTTGTTGGTATTGTTTTTGTTTTTTCTTCCTTCTCTGGCCTGCATGGCTCAAGTTCCAAAAAGTGTTAAGTGTATTTGCTGGACTGCTAGTCTTTGAGACAGGAGTCCACCATGTAGTTTGCAGGCCTTTTAATAAAATCTTCCAACTTGACCTCTTAAAACATGGCTTCTTAGCATCTCCCTACTGAATTTATCTTACAACATCATTTACTAGTTCTGTAACAACTGGGAAGGCCACCTTTGATCTGTTGTGAAGTAGAATTACCTTGAACATGTGTCGTTGCTCTTTGGAACCAGTGCCTCAGAGCCAACCACCTGGGCACCATACTACAAGTATACAACTTCAGCCTCACTCTACACCAATGGGGTAGAGCTTGGAAATGAATCTTGGAAATGAGTGGATCTTAGATCTACTGTCAAAAACAGAGTTCTCTGATTGCCCCCCGCCCGCCCCAGTTTTCTTGGGGACAAACTTGAGATTTGTGGGACAGGCTATTATTCTCTGGGCTGGATTTTTCTTGTTGATTCATCAAATTAACCCAGTCACCTCAGGCAGCACTCCTGGACTTCAGTTCTCACCTGTTCCCAACATTCTCAGGTACCTGTCTAGCAATAAGTAAGATATTGAGATGCAATCACTGAGGGACCTTGTGATCCAGATGGGGAAGGATGGAGAAGCACAAGAGGAGGCAGGAGGAAATGAACATTTCATGAAGTTTAGTGTCGAGCAAGAGAAAATTCTAACATGGGTATGTACAGAGACTAGAACCACTCCTGCAGAAGGGAATTTTGAAACTGCCATCCTGATTTTCCTCCTTCCTTTTTTTCTAAAGAACTGTACTGGTACCTTTCTTTAAAAGAGGCCAAGTAAATCTACATAATAAAAGACCTAGGAAGAGAGGGGGGGGGTCTCAGTTACAAGCTAGGGGAGAAGTATTTTTCCAGGAATTGTTGAGAAGACAAATCCCCCAGGACTTTCAGGGTAGGCCTGAAGTGGCAGGAGAGAGAAAAGAATTGCAGTAAGTGTTGTTCAGATATTTAGGCTCTGTGAAATGAAACCTTAAAATACTTCTTTTTTGGAAGTTGAGCTGTCACTGGATGCAGGTGAAGGTTAGTGAAGTTTCCCTTTAAAAGTAGGGACTCTTCACTTAGGGTCCTTAACTTGGGTTGCAGAATAATTTCTGGACAAGTCACTGTGGTAAGAAAACTTGGTGGAACTTTATTGAGTAAATAAGCAGACAAGCAAGGAGACAGACAAATAGCAAACAGAGACACACTGGAACAGACTGTGGATGCTCTATAGGAAGACACTCAGCTCATTGGCTGTCAGGGGTGTTTATATGGTAAAGGCAGGGAGTCTAACTTAAAGATAGGAAAAGATAGGTGTTGATCTTTGCTCTCAGTCATTCTTGGTGTTATTACACTTGCTGAGTTGTTGACCATGCTGGTTGTTTATACTTTGAGTCCACTCTTTAGTTAGTGCTTCTACCATGTTTCTGAGTTGCCTTCACCAAACCTTATTTTCCTCCATTTATCCTGCCTCATTTTCCCTAAAATGAGTTTGGTTTCTTTATCTAAGGGAAATAGATAAATGAATATCTCCTGTATTTACTGTAAGCTCACCAGGCCTCATTTCCCTGAATCTAGCCTGCCTCAGAAAAAATGGTCTTGTTTCAGATTGAGCTATGTTGGAATGTCATAGTTATTAGAATTGTATCAACCTGTCTTTTCTCACAGAGTCAGAATTTGATCAATACACTTATAAAAGCAATGGGAATCAGGCTGGATTCAAAATCTCACTTAACTATTAGCTGTGTGAGCATGTGAAAGTTACCCAACCTCTCTGCATCTTCAGTGTTGGTATCTACAAAGATAGGAATAAGAAAATTAGCTTTCCTGTAAAGTGATTCTACAACTGCGTGGTGGATTATCCTAAGAAATGATAAAATTAAAGATATTAAATAACTTGCTAAAGATTACAGGGCCAAATAAACCACAAAACATTTCTTAAAATTAAATTTTTAGGTAATTAACAAATATTTTCTAATACAATCATGGCCATAGAACATACAGATATTTTAAAATATATTTGTAAACTGTAACCCTTCTGTATATCACCTTGATATTGACAAAAAAAGGAAAAATAAATTTTAATAAATTTTACTAAACAAATAAAACAGATCCTAATATATAAATATATATATACACATGTATATACATATGTATATATATGTGTGTGTATGTGTGTATATATGTGTGTGTATATATATATATATATATATATATGTAGCTTATTTTTATTGGCTGAAACCTATAATAGGACAGATGGAAGTGACAGAGTAGAAGTCCCACACCCAGGCCTGCACTCTAATATAGCGATCAATCATATTCCAATATTGTCCTCATCTGTTTTCAGTTGCTATAACAGAGTATTTGTGATGGGGTAGTTTATAACAAAAAGAGGTCTAATTAATTCACAGTTGTGGCAGTGAAAAAATTTCTCTGGCATCTGCTGAGTGTGTAGTGAAGGTCCTTTGGCTGTCTCTTAGCACAACAGAGGATATAACACAAACATGTCAGAAAGCACTTGTGCTGATCATAAAGCCACTCCCACAGGAAGTGACTACTCTGTGACTTAAAGAATCCATTCATAAAGACAGTCTTCATGACCCAATCACTTCCTGCAGGCCTTACCTCCAAATACCATCTGGAAGTGGCTTTGGGAATTAAGTCAACAGCACACCATAGGCAGTAAAAATATTCAAACCAGGGCAATGGAAGAGAAGCATAGCTTTCTGGGATATCTAGAATGTTGGGCCTCTGGAAATGACTCAAAGTGAAGGATGGGTTTTCCCCGGCGAGCTTAGCCAGAGAAACAGCTAACCTGTAGATACCCAAAGACAGAACCAATCCTGCTGATGGTCCCCACTCCCCACTCCCTGGACAGCTGCCAGTGCTGCACTCAGCAATGCAGGGGGTCAAACTCCCTTGTTATTGCTGGAGCTAACAGTCGGATCCCCCTCCACTCTGTCAAAGCCAAATCCACTTTATAGATTTTTCTGTATTTATTTTGAGAATAGAATTTCTATATTAACAGTGTAAAAAACGAAATACCTAAGACAAGGGTCTTCTGAAAGATTTGAAATAAGAGAAAGCTTTGTTATTCTGTTTTCCAGACTACCTAACTGCCATTAGCAATTTTAATTTCTGACTGCTCATTTGGTTGGATAAGTTTGGAAACAATTGTTCTTTTCTTCTCTCCAACTACAGATATATATTTAGTGGTTAATGACAATGTTAATATTTCTGACTGTAGGAAAGAAATTCTGATAGACCTTTTATTCATGATACAATTGTTTTTGATCACCTATAATATGACAGGATCTTACCAGACACAGGTAATAATAGTGGCAGTAGATTAGACCCTACTCTAGTCACATGAAACATCTAGCAAATTTCCCAGGTGCCAGAGTCTCTTGTAGTGCTAGCTCTACTCAGGAGGCTGAGATCTGAGAATTAACGTTCAAAGCCCACGCGGGGAGCAAAGTCCAAGAGCTTCTGAAAAGTCCAAGAGATAGAGCACCAGCTTTAAATGAGATTCTAGTTATCAATGTACTCGGCTCTTGACAATATGTATTGTTCCCATTAATTTCAAGAGGAACATGATTTGTGAGGCTAGCTGTTTAGTTGTTTGTTAGCTTGAGTTAATGCTGGGGGACCGGAGGTGTCTTCTTTTTTTAACTCCTCAGAAAAGAGTTGTTCCTTCCTCGACGAGATCTTGTTTAGTTGAAAATGGCAGGAATTCAACTCTAAGTGACTTAATCCAGAAAGGGGTCTTCTTGGGTAATTAAATAGTGTAGAGAGTGTATCTTGAAGGGCTCTAATGTATCAGATATATTTCTTTTTTTGCCTCTTGGCTCTGATTATGTTCTAAAGACTTCTACTTTGTATATCCCAGCTCAGAAAAAAAGAGAGCTTTTCCATGAGCTCCTACCATGTTCTCTATCCCAGAACCAGTAAATCAAAAGCAATGGGCAAGATGGCATCCAAAGCATGAAGGATTTCAGTTGTTGGGGCGTGGAATAAGAAAACTCAGCTAGAGCAACACGGACAGAGTTGAAAAGAGTGGTCATCCAAAGAAAAGTTGAAGGTGTGTGTCATGAGAAGAAAGGGAAATATGTATTGGACAGAGAAGTAAAATATATCAAATATTATGTTTTTAATGGCCTTTTCATGACATTATAAATACAGAAGACTAATTTGTTTTAAACAACCAAAGGTTTCTGTGGAAACATATCTTATGCCATGATGCATGTGAATCTACCACAAAAAGTTCATGTACTGGAAGCCTGGCTATCGCCATGTTGAGGTGTGGGACCTTTAAGAGGTAGAGTCTATTGGAAGGTCATTAAATCATTGGAGCAGGAAGGGAATGATATGGGTTGGGGGAAGGAAACCTTTATTTAGTTTCCTGTAAGAAGAGGTTATTATCAAAAGTACAGGAATGGTCCCTCTCTACAACATGGCTACTTGTCATCTGATCGCTCTTCTCCCTTTTGCACCTGTTTTTGCTATGAGACCCCCTGCCAAATACTAGTGCAGACAGGTAGTCTCTGACTAGAGGGCACCTTGTTTTAGACTATAACCAACCTCCAACCTAAATAAACCTCCTTTCTTTATAGAGTTCCCAGCTTCAGAAATATTTTTAAGACATCAAAAACAGACTACTGTGAATGGAATCCGCTTCCCGTCTGAAGGAGCCCCAAATCTAGAAATGAGGTACAATTAGGTATCAATGTGGAAAGGCAAAAATCTCTGTCCACTCTGTATCCTAGACCCAATATTCACATCCCTTCTAGGCATCCACCTGCCTGGAGAAGGTGATTGGGTTGTTTTTTGTTGTTTTGGGTTTTTTTGTTTTGTTTTGTTTTTAGCCCTATGTTTAAGCTACTAGTTCCAAACCAAGAACTGATTCTACTTTGGAATTAGTAATCTTTGGAAGAAGGACTAAGTTTATAGAACAGCTTTACCACTTAGTAGCTATGTAACCTAGAAGGAATCACTCGTCCAGGTATCACCTGGCTCAGATGTAAAGTGGGACCAATCATCATATCACAGGATTGTTTCAGGATGAAAGGACATCAGAACCCAGCTCTAAGTAGGAAGTGGAAAAAATTGGGGCATTTTCTCATTTCTCTCTTTTCCATAAGAATACTACGTGGAGCATAAACAATAAAAAGTCAGCATGAGCTCATGTGGATTTCCAGGCTCCAATGGCCCATCCCTATTCAAAGAGGCTTTCAGCAATTTCAAGATGGTGGCAGCCCAGTACTAAAGCAAGTGGGGCCTTTAGTAGATATGGAGGTTTCAAACTCACAGATCTCCTTCTGAGTCTCACTTTGTTTCTGGTAGAATAAAAGAAGGTAACAATCTGCTGTGACTGAGAACAGAGTAAGAATATTTTAAAGAAAGCAAGCAAGTTCCATTTTCTTTCCCTGCTAGGAACAGGGGTAGGCAATGGACCCTTTCCCAGAAGATGCCACTTTCAATTGATTTTAAGGAGATTCAGAAGAAAGAAAAATAATAATAAATTTTTTTCTTCTGATTTGGATGGAAAGCTTTGTGGAGATGGAGGCCGAAATGACAGTATGGGAAGGAATTTTCAGTGGAAGAACATTATAAATAGCTCCGAAAGCATAACAAAGTGAAGCCAATAAAAATGAAATTCCACAAAGATTCTCTTTCAACAATACACTTTATTTATTAACAAGACTGTTTGCATGGTTCCATTAAAATCATAGAGCTGAGCAAACTGTGGCTGGTTTAATACCATTTTTTGTCCTCACTTGAAGAGCTCGAGCAACAAAGAATGACTTGACCTAAGATATATATATATATATATATATGTATATGAATATATATGAATATATAATTCTTTGTGGGTACGGGGGGAAGAGATTCATCTGCTACTACTAGAGCTTGAATTCAGGGCTTTACAGTCTCACTTGGCTTTTCTTTTCAAGGCTGGTGCTCTACTACTTGAGCCACAGCTCCACCTCCATCTTTTCAATTGCTAATTTGAAATAAGAGTCTCACATACTTTTCTGTTCTTTATCCAACAGTATTTAAGTTATATATGCTACCCCTCAAAGTCATCTATAGACTTTTCCATGACCAGATTGACCATCACAGTATTACAGGGTTTGTGTTCAAGGAACACTTGTATTCTTATAAAGTTATAAACTTATAAAGTTTAATTTACCTTTAATTTAAAAATATTAAAATTTAATTCACATTTCCATCCAATATATAAGCAACATGAAATTGTACATATTTGTAGGCACTCTGTGGCATTTTGACACATGCATAGAGTGTGAAATGTTTAAATCAAGGTAAACATACCTGCCTACATTCATCATTTTGTTAGGGCAGAAAACATTCAAAATCCCCTCTGCTGGCATACAATACATTGTCATTACCTATGGGTTTCTGAAGCATACAATGCATTGTCACTATCTATAGTTATCCTGCTGTCTAGTAGACATCAGATGTTCTGACTTCCAACTCTGCAAGGGATCTACACTAGTTACCCTGCACTGCGTTGCCATGCCAACCCCATTCCCCATCACCACACGCCACACAGCCATTCTGTCATCTCACATCATCCCCTCAAAGGCCAAGACAGTAACACATTTTGATATTTGTGATATTGTGTTCCAATTGTTCTGGCTTGGCGCTAGTTATTCTGTTTAACCTATTGCTATGCCTAATGTGCAAGTTGAACTTTATCATCAGGCATGTATAGAAAACAATAGTCTCACAAGGGCTCAGAAACATCTGGGGTTTCTATCATCTCAAAATATTCCTCCTGCAGGGTAGGGAGGACTCTTGTAGATGGGACTGGAGTTGGGTAGAACAAGGACCCAAGAGCTGTGACCCACACATCAATTATCATCAACAGCCTCTTTCCATAAATAAAGCTTTATTAAAACACTGACTTGTTTATATGCTATCTATCAGTACTTTCATTTTCTAAGATCACACAAGAATGTGACTTTGAGGCCATCTAGGAGTACAGATTTGTTTTCTCCACCCACTAAAGAATTAAAAGGAAGGAAAAGTAAGGTAAACAGAGTAAGTTTATATAAAAGTGAAAAGAAATCCCTGACAGAAAATAGCAATGCCTTCTATCTGGAGAGGGACCCAAAGGAAGAATCTAATGGAGTCTTCTTAGAGGGCAGCTTCATAATACGGCTCTTCCATCTCTCCATCCACGGGCTTTGTGCCCGTTGTTTGATGACTTGTGAATGCATCTGTCCTGTCTTTTTATTGATTGAGCAAAACCCCTGGGTATTATGGGAAGCAGAAGCACTAGAGCAAGAGCCTGAGGCACTGGAAACAAGAAAGGCCATAGACATTGGATACAGGTGCTATCTGCCATGTGGTATGTCTACCACTTTAAAAAAAAAAATCCCTATCTATTTAACAGTTCCCTTTTCTTTCCTTCAGCTTCAAAGATGCATGATTGTGAAAGGCTAAAGTATTTGCTGTTTTCACCCATTACATAGAAAATGTCTATGCCCTAGATTAGGAAATAACATTACTCATATTATGAGAGCTGTTGACAGACTTTCCATTGGACTCAGCGTGGCAGGTGAACTTCTGTGCCCAGATCTGAGGAGAAGTTATATCTTTGCTTTTGTCAGCTTAAAAAACCGGTACAAAGAAGTGACATACTGTGGCCAAGGTGACCCATAGGTGAGGATGGGCAGAAAAGGCCCGGGCCCTTCTCCAGGGAGAGCCTCACCTAGCTCAGTGACTCATTCACCTGAAGAAAGGAAAACTTTGGATGGGATTTTAACCCAGCCATTAATGAATTTGTTAATCCTGACCTTTCAAATTCATCTTCCCTATATTCCCTTTACCTTTTAGGAAGGATCAAATCATTTTGTAGCAATAAAGAGCATTTTCCTCTCCTTACAACCCAATAATCACTCTCTCCAACCCTCATAATGATTGTTAGCCATTAGTAACACAAAAAAATCTGTGCATGGAAGGTGTTCACAGTGGAATTTTCTTTTGAGTCAATAGAAAGGAAACAGTTTATTACAAGGGTGTGATATCCACTTGGTACTTTAAGAGAGGCTTTTTTCCCCAGAGAGTTGTATGTAATGACATCCATATTTACAGACCAAAGAGGTTAGGACAAACATGGGCTTAGACACATGGAGTTATACTGCCTTGCTGAAAATCAAGATCACTTGAATATTAGGTTCCTGATTTATAACATTGGGGTGATGTCTACTAACCCAATTAAACTTTAAAGAACTAAGAGGCTGAATACAGAATGTGTATTTATACATGGACATGGTGGTATGTGCCTAATATCAGTATTTGGGAGGCTGAGGTAGGAAGACCAAAATAAGTCTGAGGCCAGCTTAGGCTACACTGTGAGACCCTGTCTCAGAAAGCCATGTTTCATAAATTATGGATAAATTAAAATATTTTTGTCCAGTTCCAAAGATGCTCAGTTATGCAAGAATTATATTAGCCAAGAAAGATCTTCGAATGGTCCTGAATCTGACATCTTTGGGATTATCGCCAGAGTGAAGAAATTACAGAATAGCATCCCAGATCACAAGTGGCAGAGACCCCTTCTGCAAGTAGGAGGCATGTCATTTTGAATTTTCAAAGCTAACCAGAAGCTGAGCACGGTCGCTCAAACCTGTAATCTTAGCTACTTGAGAGGCAGAGATCTGGGGATTATGGTTTGATGCCTGCTCAGACAAAAACAAACACCGCAAAATAAAAACAAAAAGTTCTTAAGGTTCCATCTCAACCAATGGCTGACCCAAGTGGTGTGTGCCTGCCATCTCAGCTCCACAGGAAAGCACAAATAGGAGGATTGTGGTCTAGGCTGGCCCAAAGTATAAAGTGAGGCAATATCACAAAAACAATAATATAAAAGTGGCTTACAGAGTTGCTTCAGTGATGAAGTGCCTGCCTAGCACATGTGAGACCCTGAATGTACATGTTAACAATGAAAAGAGAGAGGAGATGATGCCAGAGATGAGCCTGCTCTACTGGGTTCTACAGCATGGATAGGAGATTCAGGGAGTTCAACCTTGCTAAAGTGAAGAATATAAATAAAATAGAAAATGGAAGAGCTATAGAATATGCTAAGATATTCTCCACGACCCTGGGTAATTGGCTGTGGAATTTGTTTTTATTTTTGTTTTTTGGTACCAATACTGGGGCTTGAACTCAGTACCTGGACATTGTCCCTTAAGTTTTTGCTCAAGATTGGATCTCTACCACTTCAGCCATAGCTTTTTTGGTTAGTTTTCTATTCATGTGGACTTCGAACAGTAAGCTTCAGATTTCAGATTCCCAAGTAGCTAGGATTACAGGTGTGAGTCACCAGTGCCCGGCTGGAGGAGAACCTCTATTTCGAGTGTTGAATAGGATTGTACCTTTGGTAGTCCCTATAAGCAAGTGTTTTGGTTGAGACACAGACTATATTGTGCTGTGCATGAGTGATCCCCTTCTCTTCCACCTGCAGGGAGTGCCAACCTTTGCAGGGCTGATTGTATGGATGGTGAGGCATGCTTTGCACCTAGCTGAATCATCTAATAAGTGACAGCCAGTATGACTCATGGAGCAAAAACAGTAGACAGAGAGGCTGTGATGGTAACCCACCAGTTCAGCACCCAGGAGACAGGGGCAGAAGGACCCTGAGTTCCAGGACAGTTTGAGGAGCACAGTGAGTTCCTGCCTCCAAAGGAAAGAAAAAGAGAATGGACAGACAGAGGTCAGCCTTGCAAAGCCTCAGGAGGGCTCTGCAGAGGGACTGCCTGTTTTCCCTTCACTCACCCCAGGGGCCAGATCTGCTCATTATGTTGGAACCGATCTCTGTTTCTTGCTTGAGTGCATGAAGTAATTGAATGTTTTAGGAACCTGGTGTACAGAGAATATGAACCTTTTAACATCAGAATCACACTTATTTTGGCAGCAGAGTTGGGCAGCAGAGGCGCCTGGGACTAGTCTGACTGAAGGAGCCGCAGGGTTTTTCCCGCTCTGGGTTCTTGCTGGGGCAGACTCTCCTTGTGTGGAGCAGGGAGCAGGACAACCCCTGCTATGAAATGATCTCTCTCTCTCTTTCCTTGCCAAGTACATAGGGTAACATTCCAGTAATTTCCATGGGTTTACAATGTGGCTGCATATCCTGTGCTCTCTTCTTCAATTCTCACAGCAACCCTGTGAGCAGGGTGTGTCATTATTAACTCTGGTGTGCAGATGAGAAACTAAAGCCTAGAGGTGTGTGTGACAAGGAGTGAAGGGGGGCAGTGGGGTACAAACTCAGGGCCTTGTACTTGCCAGGCAAGTGCTGCTTGACCCCTAGCTCCTTTGTGCTGTATTTGGTTTTTCAGAGAATGTCTGGGATGGCTTTGATGATTCTACTATGTACAATACCTCCTGAGCAGCTGGGATTATAGCCAGACACTCATGACCACACCGGGATTGTTTGTTGAGGTGGGATTTGAGGATCACAGTTCAAAGCCAGACTGGGCAGAAAAGTTGGCCAGACTCTTATCTCCAATTAACCATCAAAAAACTGGAGTGGAGCTGTGGGTCAAATGGCAGAGTGCCAGCCTTGAATGAGAAGGCTAAGGAAGAACATGAGAACTTGAGTTCAGGCCCCCAGTACTGGATATATATATATATATATATAATACATATGTATTATGCATTTGTGTGTTTATATTTCAGATAGCATCTTAGTATCCCACAGTCCTCTCATGTCTTTCCCATCTTTCTTTTCTGAAATGATTTTCTCCTCTTTCTTTATTAACTGGTTCATTTCTACTAGCTATTCTGTACCCAATGGCATTGTGCATGGTCCAAAGTTCTCATAATGTACTTCTCCATTCTCCAAAAGCAGTCTTCTAACATCATGTTTGTCAACTTCATGAAATTCACCTGCAGTTCCAACACACCTAACGCCATCTTTTCCCTGTGAATTGATTACTGTCGCTCATGGAGTCCATAGACTATTGGACGTGGCAGGTGGTGCTTGAGTGGAAAGAACCAATTGTGAAGGCCAAGGTTGAGTTGCTAATGCTGGTGTTTTCATGTTGCAATGGCATCTGTTTTCTTTGGAAAGCTGAGTACCTTGGGGGACTTGAACCATGCAGTCTGTGTAACACATCTGAAAATCCCCATGGACCAGTTTGAGCTTGTGATATCTGCAATTATCAGATTAGTAAACAAAATTAAGATTTGAAGTGTTCAATGTGGTATTAAGTTCTAAAGTCAGAACCTTATGGACATTTTTAAGAAAGAAAGAAAAGTGTCATAAAATTCACCAGTGATGAGGAACAATACTGATGCTGCAGTTTCCCAGCTTTCCCTTGCATTAGCTTTGTACCCAAGAGGGGGGAAATTCTACGGAAGTGCATTCAAGGCTGGGTACATGGCTTCTGTTGACATAAAGTATAAAAATAGCTAAAATCCAGTCAGTGCTGTTAGAGGTGAAATTGATGGTGACTCTTGGAATTTTTCTGTAAGGAATATAACTTCCACTTACTTAGGTATTTGGTAATTTATCAGTAGCAGTATGGATAAGGCACATTAATTTTATACTTTGAGCTGCAATTCAGTACTATGTTCTTTGTTGTTTTGTTCACATGTTTTCCTTCTTTGGTCATTGCGATCCCTTTGAGATGCATTCCTATTTCTTTTGAACATTTGTTTTCTGAATACGTCCTTAATTTCTGGCAGTACAAAATGATGCATCACAGATTCATCTTGTATTGTCCCTGCTCCAGCCCTCAAATTATTGTCCAAGAATTATTGGTTCTTGTCACTGAAAAGTTGAAGCTATTGAAGTTATTGAAGCTTGTTGAAAATGAGACTTTTTTTTGCTTATCATATTTTAATAGCTATGAAAGTCATTGTCATCTAGTACTCATTGGGTTAATTCTTACTGAATGAATGCTTGTATAATGGAAAGGGCACTAAATGTTCCCATGTACCCTACATGTACCCTGTCTTAGCAAACCAAGACATTGGCAAAGGAAATGAATTTGGCCACTGGATAAAATACGGCTACTGACCTTCTTTGTACCTCTATATCTTTATCTGTAAAATGGGGTGATAATGAGCTTACCTAGTATGGCTGTGATATGTAATTAAATGAATCATTCTAAATAAGTCAGTATCAACAGTCCCTGGCACAGAGTTTTTAGTGCTTAGTAAATATCAGGTCATATTGTCCTTATTGTGTCATATTTGACTCATGTGTTGGTGTCTTTGATTCTTCCATCTGTCTCTATGACTGTACCTATCAATTGACATTAATTTTCCATTTTAATCTGCTAATTGAAGCCAAAGGGCAGTCTTCACGTGACTTGAACTGTAGTCTGAGGAATATAAAGAAGCACGCCCTCTTTCTCTTTCTCCTCTAGCACGGACTTCTAGAACCAACTGAGGAAAAGAAAATCAGATAACTAGTAGGACTGTGTGCTTTCTTACTGATAATATTGGGTTTCATATTTTGGCACAAATATGAGTTCAGATGGCCTGTCTACTTTGTCCCAAAAGTCTAGCCTTGAGGCCTTCTTAGTTCTTGCAAGGGGCAAGGAAAATGGCAGCCACCTTACATCTGGTAAGATTCAGCCTTAAGGCAGATTGTGTAGATAGCAAAATTGAACACATTTCCTTCAGTTCCTGGTGGAACTATACATAAATGACTCTTACCTTCCTATTACGGGACGAAGACAGGGAGGAAGAGAGTAATGCCTGAGTCTCCTCTCAGCCCTCAAGGTGAGCCTGTTTCCATTTCATGAACTTGCACAAATAACAGGAGAGGAAGGAAATGGTCCTTCTCACCTCCCACCCACTTCCCCTGAAGTGTAAATTGTAGAAATCGCACGCATGCCTTCCTAGCCATTAAGAGGATTGTGTCACAGGCCGAGAACTCTAGCAAATGAAAAGGGCCTCTCTGATTTGCCTGAGTCCGAGGAATGCAGGAACCTGATTTATTTCAGTTTTCTTTTTTTTTTCTTTTTCTTTTTTTCACTTCTCAACCCTCACAGCATCTTCAAGCCCAAAGCAAATATTATACATGGAAGTCGGTGGCACAGTGAGCACAAACACCGTTCTGTCTCCATTGCACGAATTCAAATCAGGTGGGTCGGGAAACTTAGGCAGAAACCACAGGCTTCCGCCCAGATGTTGAAAAGCACATCTTTCAGGCTTTTTTGAATGGGCTGATTGGCAGCTTAGCCCATATTACCTTGCATGTGACTAAAGACATTGAGCTCAGGAGCTGTGCTTACAGGCAGGTGGGATCTCCAGCAGGTTGCTGCTAACTACCTTGTGAGTGGCTCCGTGGCTCTCATACTAGGCATCTCGTAGGTACTTGGACTTCCACTTGCCATCATTAGTGAAGTTCTTGTGAATCTTCTATGTACTGGTGGGTGTCATTGGTAAACTTCTCTGGCCATTTTCCATACTTGTGGCCTCTAGTTTTAGTGGTGACAGGCTTACAAAAGGCTTACAGAAATTTCTGGAACTAGCAGGTAAGACATGGTACTAGATTAGGAACATAGTAGTACTTCTTAATACTACTACTAGTAGTAATGGTAATTAATAGCTAGGCACTGGTAGCTCATGCCTGTAACCCTGCATCCTAGCTACTCAGGAGGCGGAGTTCTAAGAAAGGAATGTTCATGAGACTCATCTCCTAATTGTGGAAAGATAAAAAGGACAAAAGTGGAAGTGTGGTTCAAGTTGTAGAATGCCAGACTGGAGCAAAAAGTTAAGAGACAATGTCTGGGTCCCAAGTTAAAGCCTCCAGCACTGGTGCATGCGTACACACACACACACATGAAATGGTGATCACCATATAATAAATATCTTAAAATGTAGTACAAAATGAACACAAATTAAATAACGTGTGAAACCACGAACCTCTTTCTTAATTCCTCCGCAGTCATACAACTTTTATTCTTTCCTTCTGTAAGAAACCATTTCTCTGCTGTGGTCCTGTAATGGTTCCATACTAATTGAAATGCTGCCTCATGTGATGATTGGAAATGTCATGAAAATGGAATTGGATGATGTGAATTCCTCAGCTACTGGCTTTCCACATTGATGGGATTTTTAGAATCCACACAAAATATTATTGGTCTTCTATTATTGTGTATTAACCAAATATATTATATAATGTATGGAACTAAAACATCATCATCATTGAAAACTGTATCCAAATTATGTATTTCCTTTTCTGCCTCCTCCTAGCCTCTGCTTCCTTACTCTCCATTGTGAAGTAGTTTGTAATTCATTGGTATGATCTGTTATTTCTCTCTGAACAGAGAGAATCTAAGAGTGGCTGGTGGCCCAGCAACTCCATAATGAGATCAGGTGTCTTTTTCTGGTGCCAACTCAGTGTATACCTTTCCTGAAGTGGAGTCATGCAAGGCTGTGAGTTGCCTGGGAGAAGATCTACCACAATCAAATTTCTTCTAGATACAATCCATAGTGCATAAAAATTAATCAAGTCCTACCATGACTTGCTTTATTCATAATACTTAATGGTCATGTAATAGGAGTTTTTATTCAGCAGTTAAAGTTCATAAGTGCGGGTTTTACATGGAGATAGGTATTATGCTGATGGTTTAATTACACACCTTTTTGCACACCAAAGGAAATGGGTTATACACATTTTGTAATTAAGGAAGAACTTCGAAGAGAGAATGAACTGAAGATGAACTGAGCTTTTCTTGAAAATGTTTATTTTTAAATTAGCATCTCTTTGAACATGTCTAACCCAGAAAATGAAACTTGAGGTTGGAAGTTGTTTGCAAACATGTAGGCATGCTGGCTTCCAGCCTCTCTCCTTGGCTTCCCCTCCTCTCTCCCTCCTGCTATGCACACGATTAAAAGTTCTTGTGATACAATGGAAATTTTGTTATGTTTTACAAACTGAACACACCTGGGCCCTAGTGATTCATGCCTGTAATCTTAGCTAGTCAAGAAGCTTAGATCTGAGGATCAAGGTTTAAATACAGCTTAAGCAGGAAAAGTCTATGAGACACTTATCTCCAATTAACTACCAGAAGGCCAGAGGTGAATCTATGGATCAAATGGTAGAGTACCAATCTTGAGTGAAAAAACTGAAGGACAGTGCCCAGGCTCTGAGTTCAAGTTTTAGTACCGGCAAAATAAAATAAAATGAGATAACATTATTCCTTTCATTTGTATCTCTCTCTCTCTCTCTCTCTCTCTCTCTCTCTCTCTCTCTCTCTCTCTCTCTCTTCTCACACACACACACACACACACACACACACACACACACACACACACACACACACAGCTTGCTCGCTTTATTGCAAGTGGCCTGGTTATTGAGAACTTCGTTAGTGGTATCCACTCAACCCAGACCCATCCCCATGCTTTCTTATCTCCTTCCCAGATTGGTTTTTCTGCTTCCTACTTTATACCTAATTTAACACTCATTGCCTGTTTCTTCCTGTTGAGAAAGAAGCTTAAGTGAGTTTTTCTTCTGATCTTTGCTATTGAATCTACAGAACCTACTAAGGTGCCACACAGTAGGCCCTCTTTGTAACCTCATGAGAAATGAGGATACTGGTGGCACAAGCCTGTAATCCTAGCTATTCAGGAGGCTGAGTCTGAGGATCACAGTTCAAACCAAGCCCGTCTAGGAAAGTCCTCCTAAGATTCTTATCTCCAATTAACTTCTGAAAAACCAGAAGCACAACTGTAGCTCAAAGTGGTTGAGTGGTAACCTTGAGCAGAAAAGTTCAAGAACAGTGCCTGGGTCCTGAGTTCAAGCCTCATGACTGACAAAAGAAGGAAGGAAGGAAGGAAGGAAGGAAGGGAAGGGAAGGAGGGAGGGAGGGAGGGAGGGAGGGAGGAAGGGAGGAAGGAAGGAAGGAAGGAAGGAGGGTAGGAAAGAAGGAAGGGAGGGAGGAAGAGGAGAGAGAATAAAAGAAAGAAGAAAGAAGAAAAGAGGTAAAAGAGGATAACACAAATTGAGCTAATCAAAGTCCTTTCCTAGACATTTTTTTGCCAGTCCTGGGGCTTGAACTCAGGGCCTGAGCACTGTTCTTGGTCTTTCTCAAGACTAGAGCTCTACCACTTAAGCCACAGCACCACTTCTGGCTTTTTTTCTATGTATGTGGTACTGAGGACTTGAATCTGGGTCTTCTTATAGGCTAGGCAAGCACTCTACCATTAGGCTAAACTTCCAGTCCTAGACTGGGACCAGTCATTGCTTAAGGTCATCTTCTTTACTGAAACCAAGAAGGTATTCAATATATATATATAGCTGTTCTAGCATAGGCAGTTTCCAGGCAGCATTACATAATGACACCACCAATGATGTAGGTGTACAAGACTCATGGAACATGGTGGAAGCATTTATGTGAGCCAGTTACAGCATTGTCTGTAGGATTGCAAATGGATCTCTACTATTCCTGGTGAGGTAGGCAGTAAGGGGGGCTGTTCATACTGGATGATCAAGAAGGGCTTCTAGATCATTTGTAAGTGGGAGCCTGATGGGAGGGATAGCATCAGCTCATAAAAGGAGGTAGGAGAAAAAAAGCATTGTTGGCAAAGGTAACAACTTCCAAGTGTTGGGGAAGAACAGCTAGAGAAGGAAAGGTGAGGATTGTAGACTTTCCTAGTGCAGTTTCCTGGATATGGATTCAGCTAGACTGTAGAGCACCTGACATTGTTGACAATTAGCAGAACATTGCACAATGGCAATAATGACCTTGCTTGGTGTCTGTCTGAAACACACACACACACACACACACACACACACACACAGACAGACAGACAGACAGACAGACAGATAGATAGATAGATAGATAGATAGATAGATAGATAGATCGATCTTGGGGCTTGAACTCTGCCTGGGCACTGTTCCTGAGCTCTTCAGCTCAAGGCTAACACCTTACTCTTGAGCCAAGCCCCACTTCCCGTTTCTATAGGTTATTTAGAAATAAAGAGTCTTAGGTTCTTTTGTGTCCAGGCTGGCTTTGAACCTTGATCCTCAGATCTCAGCCTCCTGAGTAGCAAGGATTACAGGCATGAGCTGCCATGCCCGGCTGAAACCTTTATTGTTGAACCATGCCTTGAAGTCCCATGTATGTCTCACCCCAGCCCTAACAAACACTCTCTTCCCTATGTGTAGAACTTTCCCCTCCCTTTTCCCATTCCCAGCTGGCATAAGCTTAGACATGCTGTGGGGTTTAAACACCAAATATTCTGAGAAGGTCCTCTTCCCCCCTCTCTCTCTGTTTCTCTGTCTCTGCCTGCCCCCCCCCCCCTGCCCACCTCTCTCTCATGGCGCTTGAACTCAAGACCTTAGGCACTGTCTCTGGGTTTTTTCACTCAAGGCTATTTCTCGATACTTGAATCAGACCTCTCTACATACAACTTTTTGCTTTTTAATTGGAGATCAGAGTCTCATAGACTTTTCTGTATGGGCTGGCTTCAAACCCTGATCCTCAGATCTCAGCCTCCTGAGTAGCTAGGATTACAGGTATGAGCCACCGTGCCTAGCTGGGAAGGCTCTCCGTCATAGCCACTGGGAGTTAAGCAGTCTCCCCGAGTATTCCTGAACACCCCTCTCCATCTGCTTAGCAGTAGGCACATTGCAATGCAAAGTAATTCTATTCCATGAGAACCATTAGGGAACATGTCGTCAAGGGCAGCCCTATCTTATTTCCAGGTGGATATTCATCGTGGCATTTGAGTTGTTCCTTGAGTGGTTACTGGTGAGTGGGTAGATAGCTGCACACCTGCATGCCTGCGAGCAAATTTTGGGACATATACCAGGCAGGGCTGGATAAGACCATGTTACAACATTGGTGAAAAATGGAATGCTACACAGCTCTCTTTTTGCTGATGATTTCCTCTAGAAAATGTTCCCAGGCAGGGAATATGTTATTAAAATGTTATCACTGTTCAATGGGGAAGAATCTGTTTCATCATTTAGTTAAATGGTCTCCATAACTGGGAAGAGGAAACGGAGAAACCAGAAGATGAAGGAATTTGGCAAAGCCAAGCCTGTTGCTGATCAGCAGGGCAAGACCTGGTAACCTGGTATCCAGTTTTTTTTAGCAATTGTTTTCCGAGAATCTCCCCAGCATGGTATAGGTTTGAGGATCCCAGGACGTAAATCCTGCAGAAGATGGATGCATCCAGATGCATCAGTTATGCTGAGCAGAAGGTGGCAGGGACAGCTAGTCACACTATAAACCTTGGGTGATTTTAGATTGGAAATGTTAGGTAAGAAGGGAATAGCTTTTAAAAACCTTTCAGTGGAACAATTTTGAAAGACTTGTCCAAATCACACACACAAACACAGCTCAAACCGGTTAGGTAGATTTTATATACACATATAAATATTTTATATATATAAATTTTTATGTATATATAGATTATATATAGATAGATATCTATAGATCCCTTTTGGTATATCTCTATGTATCTATAGATACCTACATCTGACTACATATATATGAAGTTATACGGTAGGAAGTATGATTAAAAATAAATTATTAGTAAACATTTGAGACAAGGTATTGTGTGAACACTTATCTCCTGTCTTCAAAACATATACTTGAAAACTGTTAAAGATGCCATCCCATAAGAACGCTTGAATCTCCCCCTAAAATCATAACACGGGCAAAATTACTGAAATATTTTTACAATTTTATTAGAGGTTTTAATTCACTGCTTTAGCTATCTCTGTTAGACTGCAAAATAGCTTTAAATATTCAAGTGGTAATTAATGAATCTTTTATGTTGCAAATCAAACATTTTCATCTGTGTGCTGGTGAAGGAGAAATGTGAATGGATTTAAAGAATAATTGTGTCTCCCTAGTCTGTCTCATTGACCAGCATCTTTTCTACCTCCGGAGAATGCCTGCTCTTTGCTTTCTGGGCAAACATTTTGTCTTTTTGGAGGTGATTTCTTGACATGTCCCCTTCCAGAGATATTCCTGAGTCTACTAGATGGAAAGTCTTCGGATATGGAATTTTTGTGTAAGTGCAAAATAATAAAAAGCATGTGTATGTTAAGGAAGGATTGGCTTATAGAAAATGAGCATTGGCTTAGATTAATATTCTGTTACAGTAAAAACTTCTATTTAATAAATTTTCTCTAGACTTCCTCTACCCCCAGAATTTCACATATTTTTCTAAATGGCATGCCAACTTAAAGAAAGCATACATGATACATTTGATTTATGTTAAGTCAATAGTGTGTACAAGCCATTTAAAATTGCATTTTAAGTGTAGAAATATAAACCCAAGGAAACACACATAGTACCATCTATTGAGAAAGGGAAGCTGTGTTAGCTCGTCAAGGACTAAAATCCCTTGTAAATATTATTCTGTTTTGAAGAGATTTTTTTAATGCAGTGTTTTATATCAAGTGGTTAGGGAAGTCCGAAATCCTGTGTTTTAGGACCAAAAAAATCAAGCCAATGTTGAAGACTTCACATAACAAAATAGTTTTTTTCTTTCCTCTGTCACTAATGAGAAATGAGCAGGGAGAGCAGTTGCGGAGAAGGTTCACAAAAGGACTGACAAATTCTTGATTAGAAGCCACATCAGCACCCCGTATTCTTCAATGGCTCTAATTAATACTGGACGCGGTGACATTTATGTATCAGAGCAATAAGCTAAACAGGAAACAATTTATGTCACCTAAAGCTTTTTAACAAATCGATGCAACTATTTGTAATTGCTTGTTTCACAAGATTAAAAGTGCTATGGCTTGATCTTCGCCCATGGATTTGTGCTCAACATGACCTCGGCTTCTGTTGTTAAAAAAAAAAAAAAGAAAGAAAAGAAAAAGGAAGGAAGGAAGGAAGGAAGGAAGGAAGGAAGGAAGGAAGGAAGGCATGCAACTTCCATCAAGTAATCCATATTGCTAATATTTCAGGAATTTTAATGTAGTTACAATTTATAGCTGATCAAATGTGGTTACCTAAATTGCTGTTGCTAGTAGACAGTTTAACTGTCTTTATTAATTACAGTATAATTTAATGTTTGAGTACTGCCACTGTATTGGTCATTTTTACAGCTAGAGCAGTTATCTGCCTTATGACGAACCATTTTAGCATTTTCAATGGAAATTTGCTAATATGATGAGTGATAAAAATGTCACACGCTGTAAATAATGATTATTGCTCGGGCTAAAATTAATTCTTGAAAGGCCGGTTACCTTCAAATTAACACTATAACTTGAAGCTTGTCTTTTTCCCTCCCTATTTCTTAGTCTCAGCTTGGATAAAGAAAAAAATCCAGAACTTCTGATGGATAAATATATTTTGGTATAAAGCATTTAATGTGATTTTATAGTCTGAATAGAAATAAGCCAATAGAGCCTTGTGATTTAAATTTTTTTAAATAAATGTAAGTTGGTTACATCTAGTATGATGGTTTTCTAATACAAATATTGTCCTAAAGTTAAATCAGTTTTTGTACTTAATTTAATTTTCCTCCGAGGTGAATTCTATCTTGAAATTTTCACCCAATACTTAAAATGAAGGTTTAAAACTCAACTTCACCTTATGTGAATGAAGGATATTTTATTTGACTCAACTACAATAAAGATAAAAGATAAATTGTGATTATTACTCTATACGTAAGTAGGTGGTACAGAAGAAGACAGGCTAAGTAGATTTTGTTTTCATCCTTTATTTGTTTTTAGGGGAGGGAGAGGCAGTTACTACTCTGAAGCTCCTTTGTTGCTGTGGTTGTTGTTTCAGTACCACCCCCCCATCATTTCATAGAAGAACCAAAATTTTAGCTTCAGTGCCTTGATTATCTGAGTGGCAGTCGTGAAATATAGTATTCTTCCTTTTGAACAATTCCTGAAATACAGTTTAAAATGTACTGCATATCAACCAGCCAAGTCTTTCCTAGCAAAGCATCATACCCAATTTGAGCCCTTTATTTCCAGAAATTTATATGTATATCTAACTTATCCAGTATATGATGTAAGCAGTATTTATGCTGAAGCCTAACAATTGAAGAAATTTCAATTAACCCTGATATTATACTCTTAGTAGCCAGATGAGAAAGAAAGGTTCAGACATTTTACTAATTAGCAGACTAGAGGATTTTTACTGTGGCAGAAGTGTTAACGAAAGGAGGATACTCATTGGCAATAGCAAAACCAAGTTTTCAGCAAAGAAAAACAACATACAAAACTTTCCTAAGATGGAAGGGCTTCTCAAGCAATTCAGGACAAGGTACAGGAAAAGAATGTTTATGTTATGTTCCTCAGCATGGGCTTATGTTTTGACTAATAAAGACTGCAAGGTTAATTTTCAAATCATTCCGAGACTTGCCTTGGATCTTCAGAATTATATACGTAATGGTTTTATGTTACTGTAGTCTGGGCTCTTTAAAGTTCTTCTTTCAATATACCAGCAATAAAATTCATGCTGAAAGATGATGCTTGAATTCATCACTCCTTACTATATACATATATACATATATAAATGTATTACATATATATATTTGAGAAATGACACACTTTTATAAAGGTATGAAAATTTTTTTAAAAAAAACCTCTCTAAATCAAGGTTGTTTTCCTGGGATATTTAGGCACTCTGATCCCTCTTTTCCCTGTGAGTGCAGTTATCTAGCTGAGTTTTGATCGAATATTTTTATAAAATCATTTGTTCTAATCTAAGCATTTATCATTATATGCAAAAGGATTTCTTGATGAGAATATTATAGACGGTGCATGTTTTTGACATTAGCATTTTATTTGGATGACTAATCTTGCAGATGTGAAATTCCAATGAATTATTCATGAAATTGCTTTCCTCTGAAATTTTAGTTTGCTCTTAATGCTAGTTATTAAACATTTTGTTTTTCTTTATAAAATTTGATGAAGAGAAATAGTATGCGCTTCCCTCCAGAGAACAGACATGTCTCCTGCTTTCCTCCACCCCTTTTTTCAGCTCTCTAAATGGATACCTTCACTTGGAAATCTTACTTTCAGGATAAGAACTTTCTTTAACCTTTTCTGATTTAGAAAAGCATTTAGTTGAGATTGCTTTTAATCCTGTGTTGGAGTAGCTGATGAGAAACATGAAGCTTGTGCTGAACAGACAGTATGAGCAGGTCAGAAATAGGGGTGGGGGCAGTAAAAAATTTAGGCGGTGGCTACTTTGTCTCCCAGTGTTGAATCCACATTTTTATTGCCTTTGAGAATGCTATCATGTAATTAGTACTGACGACACTTTTTTTTTCCAATTGTCTGTGGCCACAGACATGGAATGATGGAATTATAGTTGATGTCAAGGAATGGGTTTCTTTTGTGCCTTATCAAAACAAAACAAAACATAGCAAAACTCCTTGTTACTGGCAGGACCTATACACAAAGCACTTAGATGCATGGTCCAGGCGAGGCATTCCCATAAAATTCACAGAAGCAGAGAGATGGCAGAAGCTAACTACTGAGTGCTCAAAAGAGACCTGCAGAATTAGCAGTTTGGTTCTCAAGATACAAAAGTGACTGGTAAAAAAAAAATCCAGATTATCAGGAAAATATGCCACGAATAGAAAGCTATCAAAAAGAATGAATCATTACAAATTCTGTATGCCTTGTGCCTTTGGAAATGAAAGTCAGAATAGGAAAAGATTTTTTAATTTGTGTATGTATGAGAGTGAATTAAAAAAATCTTACATCCTATTTTTTTGGTGAAAATCCAATCTTCTTTATAAGGTATGATGGGATGCAGGGAATAGGATGCTACTGCTGTCCCAAGAATGCAGGAGTGGTGGTCACTCTGTGCCTGGTATTTCATTTTATTGCTGGTCCAATATGGCAGCCCAACTCATTTTACAGGGACTGACTCTAGGGACTGGTGGGAGTCTGCTCATTGCTGACAGTGTATTTATTGGCTAGATGGGATTCCTTCCCTAAGGTACATTTTAAATTTCTTTTAAAAAATTGTCTTTACATTTTGGCACCTTGTAAAGATTTTTTATACAAATCTCCATTGTTGACACCCCCCATAATTAATCACTTTACTGATATAAACTCTAAAATGTGATCTTAGAGTTTCATCGTGCAAAAATATTGACTGCAGCAGGAGAAAACTTATTTTTAAATAACTTTTTTTTCTCTTTTCAAATGTATGACCTTAAGATAGCCCAGAAGGCTGTGGTAGAATAAACACGGGGATAGGAATGTATCAAAAAACATATTACATACACACACACACACACACACACACACACACACACACACACACACGCATGCCCGCATGGGCACACACACAAATCTGTACAAAATGCTCCAATCAATGAGAATGGGGGGGGGGTAATCTGTCAACTATGTTACAATTTAAAAGCAATAATAATAATAAACTCAGGGAGTGTCTCCCTCCCACATGTCAGGAAATGTAATCCAAGATTCATAAAGCAAGGATACCTAAAATAAAATACATGTGCAGCAAATTCTGCAGTTCCATTACATACAGTAGTATTTTTTCCCAAAGATATATATATTTTTTTAATATGGTAAATATAAAGCAGTTGCACAAAAAAAAGCAAAGGTGTTTTGACAAACAGGTGTATGCATTTATTCCTTTTTAGGAACAATATCTAAAAAAAGAACCACCCTCCGCCCTCCCCCAAAAAAGACAAAGATTCACAGACACATTGTCGGGATATATGTACAACATAATAAACCCCATCCTAAAGAAGCGACTGGAACACCCCCAAGGGATACAGAATCAGAACTGTAAAAATCATAGTGAAATTTGCTTGCTGTAAAGCCTGAGGAATTTTTTTTTCAGTTGGTTCTTCTGCAAGGTTGTGAGACCTGCAAATATTTGTAAAAAATCTAATTTTTCTTTTTTTTTTGTTTTTTGTTTTTGCTACAGTCTTTAGACTAAGCATGCAAGACATACGACTAAGTGCAACTGAGTGAAATGTATTTTTTTTTAATTTTTAATCATTCCCTAAAGGTTTGAACTGAGGTATGCGTACTAACAGTTTTTCATGCTGTTCTCTTTACTCATGTCTAGCTACACATGCTCAGGATGAACTAATCTACCAGATTTGTATCCTCTTTTGAATACCGAACTAACCAGCAACCACTCAGTTTAGAAGCCCAGGGCCCCCTTCCCCTGATCCTAGCTGGCTACTGCCTGCATGCCATAAAATTGCCTGGCAGAAGGAAAAAGAAGCCATGAGTGGCCACACACTGTCCTTTTGACAGAAAGCAGAGGGAGGCTCCGAGAGAAACTGCCAAAGATGGTTTTGCACCAAGCTTAGGAGTGGATGGGAGTGTTACTTTTGCTCACATGAAAAATGCTGACCAAAGCATATTCCAAATAAACAAATAATAAAAACAAAGCAATAGGAAATTAAAAAAAAAACCACAAAAACTGGAAATATATACCAAGATAAACCAAAATGGATGTAAGGAACAGGGAATACAACACATTCCTTAAACAAAAGTGGTGCATGATCTTTCTAAAAAACTCATTTTTTTTTCTAAAAATACTACTAATGTGGTCTAGTTTAGTCATAGCTTTTCTGTGCTCTCTAAATTTCATCCTGTCTCCTCTGCTGGCTATCCTAATGTTCAGTAGCATACATTCATTTCTTTTCTTTGACAGGGGACTCCATTCCTTTGTAGCAAGTAGAAATGTATGTTCTGGTTTTAATCTTCAGTCTTCCCAAGATTTGAGTTTTGGTCTCTGTTCTGGTGCAGAAAAACAAGAACAATAAGAAGAAGAAGAAAGAGGGAGGGAGGAGGAGGAGGAGGAGGAGGAGGAGGAAGGAACTAGGAAAAAGTAACAACTTTGGTTCCATTACCTACTTGGTCTAACTTTACTCTGCTAGGATGAAGGAGCAGTTCTCTTTCCCGGATTAGCAATAGCCCGTGTCTACCATTTGCCTCTAAATTCTTTCACCTCCTTGGATCAACAAGAAGAGGATATTTGGCTTCATTAGATAAAGCATAAAACAGAGAACTTAATTTACCTTTGTGTAACATCTTTGGTAATTTTAGAAATAAAAGGTACAAAGAATATAAATTAACCTCCAAAAAAAAAAAGGTTCAATAGAATGAAAGCTATGGTCCTAGATAAATAAATGACAGGGAAGTGGGTCCAGGGTGCAGAGAGGAAATGTAGAAGGGGTGGCAGGACCGAGGACATACTGACCCAGAGCCTGGTTCTGGGGACCAGTGTGGGTCTCGAGGAGCCCTTGTCACGCTGATGTCATCTTGTGTTAGTTTGTGATACAGGGGTGGTGTGAATCCATTGCATAGCAAACTGAACTGCAGTACAAATTTGCACATTTGAAACCAACACTTTAGGACTTGCTGAACTCAGTCCTCATTAATTCCTCATAACAAGTCTTATTTGCATTCCAACAGATTAGTGCCACCAAGCAGGTCTGAACTGACGGGTAAATTCAGATACCACACGCAGCAAAGTTGCTCAAAAAAGCTGGGTTGTTTTTTGTTGTTTTGTTTTTGTTTTTTTGTTTTGTGTTTCTTTTTTGCAAACAAAGCAACCTGGGCTGGCAACGAACACAAGAGTCCATTGCTGCCTGGCTACGTTGTCAGAGTCATCATTACGGGTTCACCTCATTACTGTATTTTTCTTTCTTTCTAGTGCTGCCTATGTTTCCTTGGCTTGATAGAATGCTGTGGTAATATTTTAGAATGATGGCTATTAGAATTGTTTTTCCTAAATAAAAAAAAGGAAACTCCAAAACAATCCCCTTACTACCCTCAATACTGCTATACTGCTTTGTGGAATAAGTCTGAGTTGTTCCAAGAGTATGTCTCTTTTTTTTTCTGTCATTCATTTTCTTTCTGGCAGGGTGTCACGCTTGTTTGAGAGGGCCTTCATGGTAGAGTGCAGCATGTGGGACCTTTTTTTTTTTTAATTTTTGAAAAAGATCAAAAACAAAAAAAGCAAAGCAAAGCAAAACAACAAAAAACAACAACAAAAAACCAAAAACCCGGAATGTTTTCTGACTTGAGAGAAACGTGGAGATATCTGTGGGAAAAATAATGGAATGAGTGACAGAAAACTACAAACAAGAAGTGACATTCAGCTTTGTATAATAAAAACACCTATTAACATTCATCACAAGGTACAGAAAACTTAAAGCCTCCAAGAGGCCATGGGCCCCAAATGGAGGCCTGAGGTCAGAACTTAAAAAAATGGTATAGTAGAAGCAAAGGAGAGAGAGAGAGAAAAAAAAGCAATACATTAAAAAGTCTGGGATAATTATTTTTAACCCTCCCCCCAATACACACACAAAGGCCTTTCCCATCCCAACTGGAAGAAAAAAAATTAAAACAAACAACAACAACAAAAAAAGAGAGTAAAAGGCAGTGATATTCATTCAACATGCAGTACTGTGCAAATAGGTCGTCCATTGAAATCCTTGAATTCTGGGCAAAGGCTTGGTCTACAGCTCGAGGGCACAAGCTCAAGTCGGCTGTCCTCAGTGTCCATTGCTGGCAAGGACCGCAGTTCAAAGTCTGCTGCTAAAAAGTGAATCCAATCAGCAAATATACAACACTGATGTTGACTGTTGAGAGGAAAATCCCCAGTACCAAACAAGTCCTTCCGATGCACAGAGTACAAATTCCTGTTTTCAACAAAAAGTAGAAAAATCAAAAATACTCCCAAATGGGATTCTCGATGGCACTAAGAGTTAACACATTTCAGAGTTGTCAAAATGTAGTGAAAAAATCCTCCAGACTGTACAACAAATGGAGAACAACTTCACTGTAACTTCTGACGTGTTGTGTGTTTGTTTTCTTTTCTTTTTTTCCCCCCATCATCACTGTAGGGCAGGGGGAGGTGGGGGGGAGTCAGCTCCTCCCCCTCAGGTGTTTACTCCATGTCCTCATGTACTGCTTCATCTTCATAATCTCTGTCCTGGTCAAAATCTGGACTGTGGTTGGCTGTTGTCACTAAGGACAGAGGCCCTTCAGCTTCCTCTGGATCCAGGGGCTCCTCTTTGACATGTACAGGATGCCTAGAGAACACAAAACAACAAACAGAAACAAACAGCAAAGGTTCAGTGAGAGGGTGGCTTTCCAGCCTCAGCGCCACCCCTGATGCTCCCAAGAGCCACCTGAAAGCTGCCTGGCACGACTGCATTCCTGTACAGGCAGCCCCTGGCCACATGTGCCTCTTTCAAATAAGGAAATACCTGCTACAAGCTAAGTTTCACTGCTCAGTTGTTACATTCCCAGAGTTCTCATACTAGAAGGGCACGGAGACTGCATTAGCACCAGGGCACCAAGTGACTTTGCCTAGTGATACTCTGGACAGAAGCAGGCCTCCTCTCTAGGGTCACTGCTCCTGTCTTTCTGCACACACTTATCACTTGAGGAAGAAAGACCTCCAGGTCCGTGATGGGCCTGAGACTCTGCATTCCTAACGAGCTCCCATGTGATGCTGCTGGTCCTCAAGGTGAGTACCGAGGTACCAAGACCCCCGGACAGAAGCCCGGTGGATGAATACCAATCTTCAAATAATTATTCGAAATGAGAATCCATAATACAACGGCGGTTGGCGGGGACCACTGAGCACAGGCGCTGGGCTAATCATGGCTTGCTGTGTGTTCTGCTTTGCTAGTTAACATGCAGAACCTGTGAAAGAACTCTCCAGAGGACGACCCCAAGTGAGGGTCTATCATTAATCAACTTCAAGCAAACACAGCAAAGAGACACCATGATACATGCTTGAAACTCCAAATTAATGCATATTTTTACAAACTGTCAATAAGGCAAGAAAAGCCCTGCCAGGAAACACAAATGGAGAGGAAAAGGCTCGCTCAACACAACAATATGATAAGAGAGCAGACCCCCCATCAGAATAATAACGCTGTCAGCTGTAAACAAGGCAAAACACGAGGCTGGGCTGGTAGCGGCCACCAAGACGCACACGTAGCCAATGAGATCTGCCAACTTTCTCATTATAGACCCAGCTTTGTTCACCCGAAGGAAGACGGGGTGATTACACAAAACCACCATGATAACAACTAAGAAATGTTGTTCGTAAATCATATTTACAACTGATCCTTTGCAAATACAAATGAATTTCTCTTGCAGGGCTTTTGATATGTAAAAGAACCATTCAAGTTATATGACAAAAAAAAATATCTCAGTTCCTAGGACTGGCTGCAAAAGGGAGGGGGGTTTGTAACTGACATTATCAAGTATCAGTAATAAGAGGTGGTATTAGGGATGTGTGGCTTCCTAAATAATTGATGATGTATGCAAACCCCAAAGGCCCCTTGAACTATTTAAAAACAAACAGAAGAGTGCTTTGGACTGCCCTTGAAGATATGAACCTTCAGAATCAATTGACTCTAAAATTAGCACAGCTTAGAGAGAGTTTGGGGGGCTAAGATGTCAGCTAAACAGCTTTAAAAAATCATGCCCATTGTGAAGAAGCATTCATAAAACAAAATAGAGTCAAGTTGTCTGATGGCTCATTTTACATGTGGATCTCCTATCTATTAAAAATAATATATAGTGTTATCTGCCTATATTCTGTAGTAAGATGTCTGGCTACATACTTTGCAGAGTGCAGTGTAAAATAAAAATGAAAGCCCTTAGCCTGTAATCCTAGCTACTTAGAAAGCTGTGAGCTGAGGACTGAGGCTTGAAGCTAGCCTGGGCAGCAAAGTCCTGTGAGACTCTTCTCTTTAATCATCCACCAAAAAAACAAAAGTGAAGCTATGGCTCAAATGGTAGAGTGCCAGTCTTCAGTGGAAAAGGTCAGGGACAGCAGCCAAGACCTGAGTTCAAGCCCAAGTGCCACCACCAAAGGAGAAAAAAAAAATTTAGGAGAGAAATTCAGCAAAGATTTAAAATAAGTGGTATAATCACCCATAATCTAGATATACTGATGACTACCCTTTTAAAAAACTCACTGATCACCCCTGAATTATTGTCAGTTTTTGCCTCTCTTCCCATTGGAAATCACATCTTTATAGATTGTATAGACAGCAAAAACACCTGTATTATATTGTGCTCGTTTTCAGTTGTAATTTTTTTAGGGCTGTATGAAACTCGGATGTATGGACTTACTGCCATCCCCTGATACTGGGCATTCTTTAAAGCTGTCCTCTTCCTTTGATATTTTCATAATAGAGCAAACATTGTTACTCATTAATCTTTCTATTTCTGTTGATTTACCTCCTTAGTATAATTTTCTAAGAATGAAATTGTAGCAAAGGCCAAAACATCTTTGTAATGCTTATGATTTATAGTGATACTCATTTTTACAGAAGCTGTACCAATGAAGATTCAATCTCATTAGTACTAAAAATCATTAAAAAGAAAAAAGACAAATGTAGCAGTGATATTCACTAGACAGTATGTGGGAAATATAACTTGCAGGTGGGGACAGGAGAGCAAAACTGAGAGACAGCTAGGGAAGGGGTGACATTGTCCAAAAAGAAATATATTCATTACTTGACTTACGCAACTATGACCCCTCTGCTTATCACCTTTATAACAATAATAATATAAAAAATAAAATAAAGTAAAAGCATATCATCCTAAAAAATGTATTCACTACCTGACTTAGGAAATGGTAACAAAAATTTATAATAGCAGTAAAATTACATTTTATAAAAGCAATTTGTTACCTAGCAGGTTTGAAGTACAGTAGAGATGACTTTAAGTTGTATTTCCATTTTATTTTTTGGTAGTACCTGGGACTGAACTCAGGTCCTCATGTTTGTTATGCAGGATCTCAACCCCTTGAGCCATTCTAGTAGCCCCAAAGATGGATTTCTTAGAGTTGTGCTAACTGTAGGAATTTCTTTATGGTTTCTATTTTGATTTTAGAGAATTGTGCCTTTTATAAATGACTTGCCTGACCAGTTTTACTAAAACCAGTCCTATGATTTTTAAAATCCACTGGACAGAATTTTGTTCTACCAAGCCAGGTACTGAGGTTGTAATGTCATTTTTCAGGTTAAAAGTTTTTGAGGTTTTTTTTTTTTTAAATAGCTATCAAGACTTCCTAATGTTTTTAGGTATTTGAACCAGAACCTGAAGAGGTAACACAATGGAAAGTTTTGAGTAGAGGATCAGGCTGGGGAACCTTAGAAGAAATGAAATTAGAACAGTCCACACGGAGTTCTAGCTAATTTTAGACTTTGGCAGATGTTTTGTTAAGCTCTACTCTAACCGTCACAAACACCCAGACACGTGCATGATCCTCACAAATGCAGCACTAGAGTTGCCGTAATCCCAAATTTATGGATTGTTTACTGCAGCACAGAAAGGTAATAAAGCGGTCGTCCTTGCAGGCTCTAAGTATGACAACCTGACTGTATACTAGGTTAGGTAGGAAGGGTTCGTAAGACTGCAAGAGCCTGAAATCCAATCTCAGGGCATGTGAAACTTGCAGACAGTATTAAGTGTGCCAAAGTGGCAGAGCCACACAGTGCCTTGGAAAACCAATAGAATGGATTTCTATGTAGAATGTAAACTGTTGAAGACATGTGTCTCCTCGAAACTATATCTGGGATACAACTGGTACCCCTAGTCAACCTTACCCACCCAGGACTATCCCCTTTTCTCTCCAACATCTACTTCTGAAAGATCTACCCCTGAGAAATGGTACAAAGCCTTCCATTGCCCTTCCCTTACATCTGAATAATTCCTTTGTGCAGTCACTCTGGGAGCACAGGAGTTTTAAATAAAACCCCCTGGTGTTTACAGCCATTGTGTTGGGGGGGGGTGGGGAGGGGGCATGTACAGACAGGCCTGGAGTAGTTTTCTCTGCTGCTCCTTTAAGCTCCTATCAGGATCAAAGTACAATGCCCCAAAGCCATAGTTTGTAGTATTTTGGAAGAGAAGGGGAATGAAAGGTGGTGCTAAGGAGTGCCCCTAGGAAGGAACTAAAACAGGTATTTGCTAAGCTGCCCTTCTTAATAAGGTCCTTTCTGCCTTGCTATAAAGTTTATGGCTCAATTTACTCCAATAGACTGGGAACAGTTAAGAAACCATTGGCATCGTAGCAGTGCGATGCATATAGGACAAGCAGTGCGATGCATATAGGACAAGTATGATGTTGTTATGGAATTTACTCTGTGGAAGTCAGAAAGAGTAACTGGGGAGGCCAAAGGTGGCAGGCTCAGGGCCACATTGAGTCCCAGGTATAAACCTGGTGACATCGTTGGACGGGGCTCTGTGGTTCTTTTAAAACTGTCAAAATGTTGGTTTTATTCAATAGTATGACAACTGTGGTAAACATAGTTTTTGAAAGCACTGAGGTTAATTCAAAGACTTTAAAACAAATTAACTCCACAGTTGACTTTATTCTGTCCGGGAAAAACAGTTTGACTCTGAACTGTTGACTGTGCAACTTATATCCAAATATGTTATAGTTATGCTATTTTTGTTTAATCTCTCTGCATCCCATCCCTCCACCCCATCCAGTGATCTTTCCACATTAAAATCCAGGAATATTCAACAACTTCAGATAGTTTTATATTCATATGTATTTCTTGAGAGGTTTATAGGCCCATTTACATTTTCTACTAAATTTAATAGTCCAGTGAACACTCTTGTCACAACAATGACATAATGATAAAACAATAAAGCCAGAAATACGGCAGCATTGGTGTGAAGATAAATATTTTCAGAGGCTTTTCATAGAAAGTAAAAATGATTATTTTCCATCTTTAAAGATGCTACTCAAAGCACATTGGATATGAGATACAAAGCTTAGAAAATCAGATTTCTAATTTCCCCATAACCACTAATTATGTTGGGAGATATTATTTTTCTCTTTGTCACTAGGTGCCAATTCCTTCTGTTCCTAATTGCTACAGGTCACATTTTCCATTCCTCACTTAAGTTATCCTTAAAACAAGATGTTGATGCGTGAAGAAATGTGTAGACATTTGCCTGTTCTAGGAGCCGACAGGAATGCAAACATTGAATGGGTTTATTCACTGAATGTGGACCACAGTTTGGCAGAAACTCACTGAAAGGGAGACATTGTCATTCTATGGTTTTGCTGGAAATCCAATCTTTTGGAATAATATGGCTGCCTTGCCCTGCTTTAAAATGCTTTCTGGGAGGAAAGGTGTTATCACAGTAAGCACCCTCCTCTGCCGCCATCCACCATGGCCTCACGCCTGGTGAGCTCAGCTTTAGTGATGGCTGGCTTGGTCCCTGTGACCATTCATTCACATTCAGCATGGGCCACCATCGCCCATCACTTCATTCAGTTATATGTGCACTCATTAGACTGCCGTCTGCTGCGATAATGCTCCTATTAATTTTCCTTTTGATATTTTAAGAGCAATCTATAAATCATGCTGCCTTTCACTTATGCCATCATTAATGCTTTGTAATAAGGCTGTGCAGCCGAAATTCCGCACACAACTAAGTAAGCAACATCTTTGTTCCTTCTGCCAGGTTTAGTGAACCCCAAGTGAAACAAAACACAAAAGTTCATCTAGGAGATGCTTGCTGAATTTAGGTTCCAAAACACTCCTAATGATCACGTAGTGGCCAAAGGAGGCAAATTTCATGTGCCACAGCAGACAATTGATTTGATAGCAAAATGAGTTACTGTTCCTTTTATATACTGAGAGTCCTAGAATTACAATGATGTTATCTGTGGATTCTAAGTCATGAGGGAATTATGGGAAAGAGCGAGAGAATGCCAGAGTGTTTTGTGTACATAGAAAATGGGAGCCACTTGAACTCCCTGAAAGTTCTTGCTAGTCATCTTCA
This sequence comes from Megascapheus bottae, assembly GCF_031878675.1. NCBI lineage: Eukaryota > Metazoa > Chordata > Mammalia > Rodentia > Geomyidae > Megascapheus > Megascapheus bottae. The sequence continues at coordinate 36,879,744 of NC_143510.1, forward strand.
CCTGCAACTTTTTATTGTTTGGTTTCAGATAACTGGGATCATATTTTATCACCTTCTCTGTATCTCTTTTATAAAGCCACATTGGATTTTTATTGATACAGCATATCTTTTTTCATTATTGTAATTTCTATCTAAAACAATTTTCATGTTTTGCATTTTAATGTATTAATATGCTAAAAATAAGTTCTCTGTAGTTTAAAAAAAAAAAAAAGAAAGAAAATGGGAGCCTGGGATGTGGTGGCAAAGATGAAGGGATGTGGCAGTCACAGTACTTACACAGCTTGCAGAGGGGATCTGCCTGGACTGCTGTCACTCTCGTTGCTGTTGGTGTGCTCCATGGCCCCGTTCAGCTCCTCCCGGATCGCACTGGCCAAGTTGCCCAGAGTGGGATTCCCCATGGAGGCGGTAGTGTATAGAGGTATACTATTCTCAGCCATGGAAGCCTGCCATTAACCAAGAGAGAACTTGAGGAAGTCATAGGGTAGGCAGGATACAGAAGCTATGAATTATGGGAAGATACAGTAACCTTCATTGTTAGTCAACTGGGTCACTGGGTTGGCAAATATTAATTACAAAGACATTACAGAAAGATGGAGCTCTGAAAGAAAGTCAAGGCACCCGTCCCAGGTTTGGTTTTGAAGAGGTACATGGGGTTCCAAAATACTCATGAGGAAGAAGTTGTTGATGTTTCCTGAAGGGTGAGGGACCCCTGTGGGGCAGGTCCTGCAGTTTAGACAAAGCTATCCATTATGAGGTTTCTATCCCATGTCTTTTTTTTTGTCTGCCCTTTTCAAGAGGAACTGAATATTTCAAGATCATAGTGAAAATATAATGGAATTTTCATTTCTTGACTCATTTTGATGACTCTGCTATTGGATATCAGAGATTTGATCTGATTATTCCAGGCACAGTGCTCAAATTTATGAGAACTTCCATAAACATTTACCTCCCAGATCTTATAGAAAAGGAAAAGATTATAGAATTGGAATCAATTCTTATCTCCCCCCACCACATCATTTCCACTTAATGATTTTTGAATGTGTTTAGTGAAGTCCAAGAAAACTGGCTGAAGGTAGCAAGTGCACAGTCTTTCAGACTCAAGACCAATCACCTGGGATTTTACAACGGAAGAAAAAACCCTGGCAAAAGGAAGCTCTAAATCTCATTTCTTTTTGGGTGCCTGAGCACACTGATATTAAAGGTGACAAAGTCACTCTAAATGAGTGTCAGCAAAAAAGTGCATGGGGGGGGAGGGTGGAGAATAAAACATACCCTAAACTCTATACTATTCACTTTCTATCCTGCTGTATCTTGAATAAAAACAGCTGCACAGTGTGTGAAATACAGATTAGTCAGCACCACATGGCTAAAATCTAAAGTAACCATATTTGTTTCATTTGGGCAGCGAGTGTGACCCAGTGCCTTTCATTTTATTAAAGAGGGCAGACATTGAAAAACTGGCAGCTGTAATTAGACCAAGATTTATGACAACTGTCTTCTTGCAGAATGCACTATGCCTTGTTTCCTACCCTAATGAGAAAAAAAAAAGTACAATCACAAGACAATCTGGCATAGTGACTTCAATTGGCCCATTTTGCAAGAGTCCAAACTATTCTAGAAATCCTGGCAGTGAAGAGAAGGTACAAGCCAAAAGAAAAGAAAAAAGAAAAAGAAAAGGGAGCACAGGCGGGCTACAGGGAGTCTGCCTGTTTTGACAGTCACAGTTTCACTCTTCATTCGTTGTATAAAACCTCAGAGCCAGAAATGCTTCTTCGATGCAAGCACTGTGTTAAGCCCAGACACACTCACCTAGCCTAACACTCAATTTCAATGCTAGGCCTAAGTTCTTTCTCCCCACTCTGGAGTTTATCTCACTGCTTTCTTTTTAAAATCCTCCTTTTATTTCCCAGTGTGGAGAACTCAATTTGATGAATGGTCCCCACTCTCCTGTAGTCTGTCAAATATTTTTACTCTTTGGGGCAGAGTAGCTGGCAGATAATAATCACTGCTATTGCGATGGCAGCTAGATTGCTGTCTCTACATTTTCACTCGAGACAGTACTGTGGTCATGCCTCTTCATCTCGGAAGTTACCCTGGGTCTGTCCAGGGAACTGCTTTTCACTGGAAATATGGATGAGCCCTCCCAGGATAATTTCACCAATGTTCAAGGCAGGATTGTGGCCAAAGTGGGGCTTCTGCCAGTTGGCTATTTTAGCAGATTTCAAAGCCAAAAACTGAGTGGTAAAGGAAATGGAAATCGTCATAAGAACACGTTTGTTGGGATACATTAGTCAACCCACAGACACGGGGGTGGGGGACTTCTTTTGGGTAGATATTCATTCTTCTCATCTCCCAAATTATTTGACGTTATGGCCATTTCTTATGGAGTTGGGGTTATAGAACTCAGGTAGAGGCCCAAATTCAGGAAGTTATGCCATGACTTTTGATTCTTCTATACTGATACCTTGACTTTCAGACAAGATGTATGTGGAAAAGCACTTTCATCGCAAAATATGGAAAGAGAGGAAGAAAGGCAGGCAGGCAGGAAGGAAGGAAGAACGAAAGGAAGGAAAGGGAAGGAGGGAGGGAGGGAAGGAGGGCACAATGGAGGGAGGGAGAAGGGAAGAAACAAAGAAACAAAAGAGAAATGGGCTACAGACAAATTCTGCATTTTAACACATTCAATATCTCTTAAATGCTGTTGAGTGAGAGATCAGAACAACCCCCCAAAAAGTGGAAAAATGTGCATCTGCCTAACAAGACTCATCCCTTTTACAGTTGGTGTTCCTTAGAAGCAGGTGGATCACAATCTTTATAATGGACCTTAATTATATAAATGACCCTAGGCAGAGCACGTGATTTCCTATCCAACTTGGCACATCTGCAAAAACCCTGAAGGTGCTTAAGGAGTGGTATAGAAGTCTGTAAGTGCCATGGCTTCTGGAACATTAGCCACTCTGAGATCTTCGGGGAAAAGACAGTCTATAAATACAAAGCTTTACGGTTACCCTTAGTTACTTCACTTTTTCAGAGCATAATGCAATCTGTCCCAAGTCCCATGTTTTATTTCTGTAGTGAATTCTGCTGTCCTATTTTATAAATTGTATAAGCACGCGTTATATTGGTCTAGTAAAAAAAAAAGGTGTTTTTTTTTTCAAGATACCATTCCACTATCATTCTTCCTTGCCTTGAAAGATGGAAAATGGGTGAGAGTGGACTTGATTTGCATGGCAGAAAGTGGTGCTAACATGGCTCTCCCCTGATCCCTATCTCAGAGGGGAGGGAAATGGGCTGTTCTTTAAATCATGTATTTATCGTCATTTTTTTGGTCTCCCTTAGTTGTGGCCATCAACTGTTGTTGGAAAACTGCAGGAGAGTTTGGGGTGCTTGGAAACAGGCAAGGGAACAGGGGAGTCCAGATGAAGCATGAGCAGTTAGGTAATGATAAGCTTTCTAATTGAAATTAGTCACATAGTTAAGGAGATCTAGAGGATGGAGGATTTTTTTTTTTGCCTTTCCGCCTCATGAATGTAAAATGTGCTTGTAATTTTAATACTCTTCCAGATAGAGCCGCCTTTAAATTCACACTTTGCAAGACTCCAGGGAAAATAAGTTACTAATGAATGGTATTTACAGTGGCAGCATCTAAGCGTGCTTTCATTTACTCTTCTAAAGTTACTGTGTAAACTACAAGTAATTAAAAAGGAACGCAGAAAGTAGTTTCTCCTATTAAATTTAGATCAGGCTAAAAATAAATAAATATAATTACTGAAATTCTAAGTTCAGTGAATCTGCCGCTGAACTGGGTTAAAAGACAGATCAGCTATCGCAAGCACTAAGATGTGCGGCTGGTGAGCTGGAAAATGGTGGCAGCCAACAGAGTGGGCACGGCACAGAATGGGTGCACACTAAAGGTCTGTTTAATGAATAGTGACAACCAGGCTTGTGTGCAGCAGAGTCTCCACCCCCAGCTTGTTCCCCCAATGCCAAGTGTCTCAAGTACATTTTTTTTTCCAGTCCTGGGCTTGAGCTCAGGGCCTGAGCACTGTCCTTGGATTTTTCTCAAGGCTAGAACTCTATCACGTGAGCCTCAGCACTACTTCTGGCTTTTTCTAAGTATGTGGTACCAAGGAATCAAACCCGGGTCTTCGTGCATGCTAGGCAAGCACTCTACCACTAGGCCAAACATCCGCCCCTCAAGTACATTTTTTAAAAAATGAATTTGCTCTGCTCTAGTTCTACTTTTATGTGCTATGATCTTTGCAAGTTCACCTTAACCAATTTGGGGAAGTAATAGCACTGAGGATTCACAGTGGTGTTGGATTACCAAGGTGAGGTGTACCAGCAGAACCTGTCATGAAAAGCTAATACACTTCTGTTGGCCTCTCTTTTCTAATAGTCTGGATAGGTGAAAATCCCATAAGAACACTGGCTAAAAGGATTGTGCCTACCTGGAAAACTCAAGCATTAACCCTAAGTATTTCAATGATCTAATCTTATAGTTATTATGTGGATTTGAGAAAGGACTTGTGTCATGGTAACTAAAAAAAAAAAAAAAAAGACTTGCTACAGATATACAGGCTGTTCTGGTTGTGCAAGATGTGTGATCTTGACTTTTTGCTCAAAACCAAGAAGTCATTCCTTAGGATATCAGTGACATAACAAGTGCTTGGTTTGTCAGTAAGAAACAAAATGTTCTGGGCAGAGCGCTGGTGGCTCATATCTGTAATCCTAGCTACTAGGGAGGCTGAGATCTGAGGATCACAGTTTGAAGCCAGGTCTGGGTAAGAATTAACTACTGAAAGTAGGGACATAGCTCAAGTGTACCAGCCTTGAGCAAAAAGCTAATGACCAGTATCAAGATCATGTGTATGGGCACAAAAACAAAACAAAACAAAATGGTTTGTATGATTACATTGTGTTCACCAACAAGTTACTGGAAACCTAGAGTTTTCTTCAGTTCCTCTATTGTTTAAACAAAAACAGTCGACTTTACACAAAATGGAACAAATCCAGATGCAACCCCTCCCCTGAGAAGAGATGCTGAAATGGATTTTCCAAGGAGAGGAAGGAGCACAAAGCTCCGCTTTCTCTTTAAACCTGTGAACAATAGGAGGGCATGTGATCCACTGGCCTATCATCCAGCACATTAATAGCTGTGCTAGAGTAATTACACTTGTGGTATTTTTGCCTCAAGTGAAATTCTGAAATAAGAGGATGGAAATTATGATACTGCTGATAAATATTAATAAGTGAACTTTTAATTTTTTTGCCACAATATTCAAAATGCTAAGCATCCTGGCTAATGCTGAAGCAGCCCGATGTGTTTGCCTCCAGGGAGCGCGAAGCTTTGTGCACTTAAGAAAAAAGTTTAACGGAATTAAAATTTAATATCTAATTAGAGCAAGGCTAATATATTTTGCAATGAGTGGGGGAGACATGTGCTTCACCAGCACATTGGGGATGGCCATTCATCTTACCTGTAACGCAGCATTAAGAGGTGTGCAGTAGGCGTGGCTGCTCTGCATGTTTTTAATAAGGGAAGGGTTACTGTATAAGAAAAAAAAAAGAAAAAGATAAAAAGTCAAAGTTAAACACCATCGAGTCCCTGAGGTCCCAATTAAGTTTTGTTTTTAAGCTTCCTGGTTGCCATCCACTAACCACAGTCAAGGGAAAGTTTAGGCTTTTGCCTTCTTCCCTTTTACAGGGATGGGCAAATATTTTGGGGATGCTGATCAAGAAGATGGGGTGTCAGGCTCTGGCTGAGACCTCTGCACCAATAGGCAGTAACTGACCAGACTGCAACAGGATGGCAGAGTCTGGGGGTGAGGGATGACAGGATGGCTAGAGCCAGCAGGGCGATGTCCCTCTGATGCCTCCTCCTGACAGGACCTCTACCATGGCTGCTGCAGGAAGGGCAAGGAAGCCCTGAGGACCGTCTCACAGGCATGTGCAGTGCCAAAAGAAGAGAGGTAGTACAGGAGCGCAGCAGGGTAAGTCTGGTCCTACAGTGTTTATTTGCACAGCTAGGTCTAAGAGAGCTTGGAGTGACTGGAAGCTGTCTCTAGCATGCCAGGACATGGTTTTAAAAAAATAAATCTCTGGCCTAATAAAGAATTAGAAATACTAAGAAATTATCTAGTATATAACTTTGGGGAAGAATGGCTTCGCACACATAAATAGCATCATCTACCATCCCAACACCTCCACCCCAAGGTAGAACAATTATTTTTTCCTTTGAGGCAGTTTTGCTATGTAGCTTGGGTTAGACCTGAACTTGGAATCCTCCTACCTCTGCTTCTCAAGTGCTGGGAATACAGGCGTGCGCCACCATACCCAGCTGGATTCAGGCATTGTAATCATTTCATTCTTTTATTACATTTAGTAACAAATCAGAAAAAATACATTATCCCAACAGATAATTCGTTTTAACCATAATTTCCTTCTTGCTTGGAGGAGTTAGGGTCACACACAAAATATTTAATCAGAGGGTCCCCGTAAGCTGCTGAATCAACATACAACCAATAATTTGTATTAAAGACATCAAAAAAGCATTACTCAAGGCAACTGGTGTTCCGAAGAGAAACAAGAGAAATACATGTACAAATCACACAATTTAGTTCCATTTGCAGAAAGCTGAGGCACTGCTACTGGTGAAATGCAAAAACTACATGGGATGAGTCAACCATGCAAAGCCAAAGCAACAGCAGAAAAAAAAAACAAAAGCAAGTAAAGGCTCTTACTGTGCGACAAGCTCGTCAAAGTTTTCATCGGGGCAGTATTTGCGAGGACGGCCTCGTTGAATATGGCGGCCACGTATAAACTCTTCATCATCAACTGTCCAAAAGGACCCAAACTCATCCTCTACTCTGATAAAGCACTTATGCAGTGAGAGGTTGGTGCGAATGGCACCCTGGGATAGGAGCAGCAGCAAAGGAGATGAAGTGGCAACAAAAGGAGACGGGGTTGGGGGCAGAACAGACATCCAATACAGGGAACAGGAAAAAGAAAATAAAATGCAATAAGCATAAGCAAATGGTTTGTGAGGGTTAATATGCATTGCCACCTAAAAGCTACTAGCATGTGATGCAACAAAGACCAGCAAGCAGGGCGGGGGGACTGGTGGGTGTACGAAACAGGAGGGATGAAATGCTCTTTTGCTTCCCTTGACTGAGACAACGTGAAACCAGCTCTTGGATCTAACACCGTCTAGCAGCCAAAGCCTCTAGGTTACACTTTGTTAGCACAATCCAAGCTAGGCTAAGAAGTTCAAACATGGTGGACGTACCCACTGATCTTTTGTGGCCTTCGTTTTTGGAATTCTACTTCATCCACTGTCCATACTGCCCCTTTAACGTTTTCTACTCGCACAAAACACTTGTGAAGACTAAGATTATGACGCACTGCATTCTGCAGCAAGTATAAAAGAGAAAACATTTACATTTTCTATAAGAAAAGTCTCCAAACACAGTAGTACATTTCAGCCTCACATTTATGAAACTATCCCCATCCCCGAACTGTAGCTACCACCCCTCCCCCAAAGGGGGGTTTTGTCTGTGATTGAGGGTGTCTTCCAATAAGTGCCTCAGTTAGGTATAAATTATACTTTAGTGTTTTTGTCTATCCTCCAGTAATATCTAACCAGAAAATATATTTGTAATAGTCATATAAGCCCCAAATAGGTTCTATATTATGACTTTGAATATAGTGCTACAATGACTTCAACATAAAGATATAGATCCAACATAAACCTATACCCTTTAAATCATGCAAGGTGAACACTTTGGTTAATACTGTTATATAAATAGCATCTAGCTTTGAAAATCATTGGTTTTTATATTAGGGAGACTTCTAAATAGGATTTTTCCCATTGAGAGTATGATCTTTTATATACGAGAGGATAAACTCCTAAAGAATCAGTATCCACCATCATAATATGTCTTACCTTCTGGAATATATATGACAGTTGGTGCTTACTAGAAATAATTAATAATCAAATTAACTGAAGAAATGCACAGGAACATAAGAGTAGGACTCTCAATGGCAAAAATGACTATATTTCTGCAGTTGATCATTTGCACAGAAACACAGACATTTTAAAAATCATTGCTAAGCTGAAACTCTTCCTACCCACAATGTACCAAAAGTGGAATCCTGCTTTAAAAAAGTAAAGAGCTTTTTTATATCTCATCATCCCTTGGACCTTGGGGAAAATCTACAACATTTACTGGGGACACAAAAAGGTTTCATCTTTACTTCTATTTGATTGAAGTTAGAGAGCAGTAATTCTGAATTTATTTTAGGGGTCATCATAATTGTTGACTATGAGGATTTGGGCTGTGAAATAAGTTTTCTTCTCTCATATGGAACACTTAGGAAATAATGAAGTTTCATATAGAAGCTTCATGATTAGATATGAGGAATTGTTCAACAAAAGAATCTACGGATGAACGCTCAAGAGTTTTGGGGTGCTAACTGGAGAAGATTCATTATATCTTTAAGACTATTGAAGAATATCCTTAATTCAAAATATGTTTGATGGAGTTGCTTTAAAAAATGATTGTCCTGTCATACTTGGGATTAGGTTAAGTTTTTTTATGTAGAAATTGTACCCTAGGCGTTTCAGTAGGTAATTTCAGTAGGTAACTATCTTTCATGGGCATATTGAAGGTCTGTTATTATGTCTCACCTATCATGAAGAAGATATAAATAAAACTAAGTTTTCATTAAGAATCAGGAAACAGAACTGGGAAAGAAATCATTATCATTTCCAATCACTGTGTTGTATATTAAAATAAGTATCAAAATGTGCTGAAATTGAAACAACAGGAAATCAAGAGTCTTAAAAAAAAGACAAATGATTTTTTTTCACTCATGATTCTAAACTGGAGATTTCATTTTTTTGTGGGGGGAGGGAAGGGGTTGGTTGGAGGGGCTTGTACTCAGGACCTGGTTACTGTCCTTGAGCTCTTCTGGTTGGAGACTCCCACTCGACCACTTTCAGTTTTCTGGTGGTTAATTGGGATTGGAATCTCACAGACTTTCCTGCCTACATCTCAGCCTGCTGAGTAGCTAGGATGACAGGTATGAACCACCAGTGCCCCACCATTTACCCTTTTGAGATTATAGCTCCAATAGGGACACCAAAGAAAAATTACACGTATTTATGACTAATTAAATCCTTCACCTAGGGTTGTTTGTATTAATGTCTCCTCTCTCCCCCCAGCTGCCTGGCAAAACTAAAAAAGTTTTAGTTAAAGATGGGATTGGCAGCTTAAATTCATAAGCACAACTGGCAGTTATTTTTATACTCGATCACTTGACTTTTACAAAAAGCAACTTACAGAAAAGTCTCTGCTTCATGTTTCTAACTTCCTAAATTTTTGAAACTTTCATAGCTACAGATCTTTTGTATTTCATTCCCCAAGGCAGGCTGAGGAAAAGGGGAAGAGATTCTAAACATAGTTTCCCTGCTGTCCCATGTGTCTGATGAATTAATTCTATGCTTAGTTGCTGTCTTTTAGAGTGCTATTTTATCAAAAACTTACCAGAGGAAATGGGTATTTAGGTCCCCCCCCCCAATATATAATTAAAGTTGTAGCAGGGAAGATACTTATTTGAAGCAAAGTAATTTTCCTTATAGCCTATAATAAGATGCATAAATTTTCAAATGTTTGTATTTAAAAGAGGTCTAACTATTTGGGGAACTTCAGAGAATTTTATAATTCCATGTAGCAAAAAATAAAAAAGTAAAAAAAAAAACTACATATCTATGTATATAATGTCTCCATAAAATAATGGACATCAGGGATCCTGCAAAAATTTGTGAGACCTTAATCAATACAATGGAGTAAAAAATCTGAACAATTTCTAAACCAATGGGATGGGCTGGAAGCAAGGCTTGTCACAGGACTCCCAGCAACGGCAAGGGCATTGTATGCAAAGCTAAGGGAATCTGAACTATTTTATAGCAATTGGTGTTGCAATTACGTTCCATAATTCAGAAACAACTTTTCTTTTTTGGGGTATTAATGAAACTTGGAGGGATGGTAAAACCAAATAAAACAAAAGAGATCACACACACACACACACACACACACACACACACACACACACACACACACACACCATCAGTTAGAAGCATCCATTTATAGTGCTCACATGTGGATTGCCTAATGGGGTTGATGAGCTTTGATCTAACTAATGAAGGTCATATTCAGTTTAGCCATTTAATCCAATTTCCTAGATGGTGAACACACAAGGTACCTCTGCAAATGTGGGCTGCGGCTGACCCTCTAGCAGTGGGAGGCTTGTGTAAGTACGAGGTCAAGCTCAGTATGAGCAATAGCATCAGACTGAAACCACAGAGTGACTTCCCTGGCTGGCCTAGACACACCTCTGCTGTCAGTGAACTGAAGGACCTTTTAACCACGATGGAACACGTCTGTGAATCCAGTATTTCTATTCACTGGACACTGTGAATGTTTCATCGTATTATAGATATAACATTCTTGTGGCCCAGTAACTTCATGAACCACCTCTGCTCTATAAAGTCTAAAATCCAGCAGGCCTGAGATGGAGCTTACCTTCCACGTGGCCGCATTGCGTCGGAAGTACGCGAACATTCGTGTGAACCAGTTATAGATTTCATTTAGTGTTAGCTGCTTTTCTGGAGATTCAAGAATGGCCTGCAAAGTGAAGAAAGTTATCAGAAGAAGAGGATTTATGATGATATCAGCAGAATCATCATTATACCATTGCTTGGAAATATAACATAACTGATTCAGAGCTAGATACTAAGAAAGGTTTCAAAGAAGGATCTAAGATTAATGGTTGTATTTAACAGTTCAATAGCAAAACTCAAAATGGAATTATCTAATTGTTTTGAGTTTTTATTTCTGTTTCCGTACAGAAATATTAATTTATTAGTCATTCATAAAGCAGAATCAAAGAGAAATGCAAAACATTTCACTAGCTGATTAAAGCTCAGTAATTATTTAGAGCTCAGATTAATTCTAGGGATCAGAGATTACTGTAGCTTGTGATAATTGACTTGCCATCTTTAAACAGGCTCATTTTCACTGTTGTGTGAAATGAATTTTCTAATAATCACATCGTATTGTAATACTTAATCAAAAGCAATTATGTTATATATTGCAGTTTTAAAAAACCTTATAGAAAAGGTTTCGGCATGCTTGCATACTAAGCGGTTTTAAATCTACTTCATCAATATAACAAATACATGTCTCCATATACTTTTTGATAGCATCTCTCAATGCTGTTGTTATTGACTTACCTGCCTAATTAAAGATGCATATGTGAACGGTGGTCTAACTTCTGCGTTCTTATAAAATTCTTGGTTCTGCGCAATATCTGCTAAAATAAGGATTGTTGTTCTATTAATTACCTCTTAAGAACAAAAGGTTGGGGGAGGGAGAGCTGGTTGACAAGAACTGCAAGTGACGTTTATACAGAAGACACCAGTGAGGTAGATACCTGAAGAAATGGGCACGTTGTATTTGTCTGAGTACCGCCTGCGGATGGGGCCAACTGAATGCATGCTGGTGGTCGTGATGACGGAGGGGCCTTGGGTGACAGGAGTCAGAGGGGCCGTTGGGGTGGTTGGAGTATGAGGTAAGCTTTGTGGAGAAGCCTCCGATGCCGACTTGGAAAGTGTGACGCTTGATACCAGATTTAGCTGTGGGGAAAAGAACATGACTTAGGAGGCCTTGGGGAAGGATGGGGGAGGGAGAACACAACCATCAAGAAAAGTATCATCTCCCACCACCACCCCTTCCATGTTCTCCTTCCCCTTCCAACGCCCCAATGCTGGGAGGGAAATAGGACCTGCTTGGCCAATGTTATTCCTCTAGGCAGGCACATGTAAAAAGGATTCACTTAGGATCTAGTCCTATCTCTTGCCAGGTTCACCTTTTTTTTTCCTAATGGCTGCCAAGGATGTTTACAGATGCAAGGAGGAGGTATCTAGCAGGCTGCATCTGAGAAATCCTAGGTAAAGACATTTCTTTCATCTCAATGTATCATTCTCTTTAGTGAGCATAGCAATGTACTCTAAATCTGGAAAAAGGAGTGGGCAGAGGTTCTGTGCTACACAGGCCAGGGACACTGGCACAGAGCTTCCTGCAATGTGCCCTTACAGGACTGAGGAGCTATGTTCACTCAATTTTTTTTCTTTTCTTTTCTTCCTTTTCCCCTGACTCCCCACCTCAGTCAGTCATGGGGCTTGAACTCAGGGGCCAGGCACTATCCCTGAGCTCTTCAGCTCGAAGCTACCGCTCTACCACTGGAGCTACAGCACCAATTCTGGTTTTCTGGGGTTAACTGGAGGTAAGAATCTTACAAACTTTCCTGCTTCGACAGTGATTCTCAGATCTCAGTCTCTTGTGTAGCTAGGATAACAAACATGAGTCAAAAGTGACTGGTCTCAACTTTTTTTTTTCCTCTTAAATGTTTTTTTTTAATTTCATTTTAATGAATTTAAACTTAAATGAACCCATGTGGCTAGGAGCCACCATACTGGCCACAAAAGGTCAGGTCGGGTGACACAAGTTCTTTAAGAAATAGAATGGCAGGCAGCAAGTGTTGGGCCCATGGCGAGTAGCTCACAAAGTGGTGCTCACAGTAAGCAAACGTGGATTTCCATCCAGTAGGATATAACTTTAGCAAAGCTTTCTTTGTGATCTGCATGAACTCTATGAAATACAGAACTGAGCTCTATTTACGAATAAATATAGCACACTTGAGATCTTGAACTCTTAATGTTTTGTTGATTTTGAACATCCCATAGAGGAAAATGAGCAAGTAGTAGTCTGACTTACTATCTATCTTGCTTTAAACTTCTATTGCTTTTCTTACAGATAGTGGAAAGGGGCAATCCTTTTCCAAAGTTTGCTGTAATAGAAATACTCTTCTCATTTTGACAGTGCTGAAGAATTTTGGTTGTTTTCAGCTTGTTAATCATTCTTTACTCAGAATTGCTATTTCACATATATACAGAACCTTCCTCAAATTGAAGAAATTTCTGCAAAGCACTGATATTTTCACAAGTCAGAATTCAAATCACACCTTACTACAGTAAGAACATTTTATCATCACTTAGGCCAATCTTAGGTACAAGGCATTATTTGTGGAAGGTTTGAGAAATTAGAGTCCCTTTAGCTCATAATCAGTCTATTACAAGTGGGTTTTACCATGTTGGGATGATTCCACCTTTACTCCCACTCCAGAAATAAAGAGTTATGAGGACTTTGCATTGTCTAATGAGGGCCAAGAAAAGGGGGAAAACTGATCTAATATTGTTAAAGAAGTAGTAATCAGAAAAAGGCAAATCAGATGAGGCATGGTAACCGCTGGGTAAAGTGGTCTGACTTCTGCTCTCCTTTCTAGTTTCACTGTTAAAGGTGGGTTGGGCTCAGCACACCATACACCCTTCCTTCCAAGGCTCAGAAGGCACAGGGAGGGTAGGGCCCTTCCTGACCTCCTCCAGCAAGTAGGTCAGATGGGGTGGGTTACCCTGCACTTTCCATCATGCTAGAAACTTTGCTTTTGTCACCTTCATCTGCAAACTAAGTGCTAAGAGTTCAGGGTAGTAGCCAAGGGCCAACCCGAGGTGGGGAAGAGTAGAGGATCACTCCACTCCTTTTTAGAGTTGGGCCATCATCACTGACCAAGTCCAGGACCAGGAGACTATATTAACATCTAGCCAAAGCAGAGGGCCAAGGAAATCAGTGGAAAAGGGTCATACATATATAACTTTTTAATTCCGACGTTATAAAGTAGAAGCAGGTTCCCAGGAAAAAAAAATTTGCAAAAGTTGTGTCATAAAACACAAGTTGTGCTCCTGGATGACATCATGACATCATTTGATTTGTACAATGAATAAACTTGAGATGTTATTGGTAGTGTTTTACAGAGAACAAAGTAGAGGCTTGGTGAGATGATACTGCTTGGTATGGCACCAGACATTTACTTGTATGACTCTCTACCCTTTAGTTAACCTTTCACACCTACTGTTTAAAAATTAACAATCATGGCCAGGTTTCACTTTTCTACAGTTTTGGAAGCAATTTAGCAAATAGCTTTTACCCCGTGCATGTGTAAAGTTCTATCAATAGTACTTTGCATCTAGTGGAAACAGGAATCTGCATGTCACTGCCCTCAAAGTACTTGTCAACAGTAGTTGATGATGGTTATAGGCAAATAAATATGCGCACACACACACACACACACACACACACACACGTCAGACAATAGTCTTAGAGACTCATTCATTCATTCCTCACTCTCCTTCTTGGCTTCTCCACTCAACTAATGACCATTTTCCAAACAGAATGACTTTCATAAATCATAATGAAAGCCTGGTGCTGTGATCACGTGACTTGTGAGGTTGAGATATATGGATCCCATACATAGCCCAGCCTGGGGCACAAAAGTCCATGAGACCATCTCCCTTAAATTAATGACCAGAAACCAGAAGTAGCTCCATGGCTCAAAGTGGACGAGCAAAAAAGAGCTTGGGACAGCACCCAGGCCCTGAGTTCAAGCCCCATGACTGACAAAACAAACACAAATTACAAAAATTACAAACCCAAAGCCACTGGGGGTTCTTGTTTCATTATCCGAACTGAAAATGCATCAACATTGAACAAATGCAAGCCTATCTGTTTAGTGTTCACATCTAAAGAAGAGTTAGATGGACCCAACTGCTGCCAATGCTTTCAAATGTACAAAGAATAGACACTCTTGCAGCTTTTACAAAAGTCTGCAAATATGGGCAATTTCTAGGAAAGAAGCAACAATGCGAAGTAATATCGTTGTGGATGCTTCTGAACACAGGTAGAAAACGGAACTAAAAACACTGAGTCAGAAGGGAGCAGAGAGGGGTTTACCAGGCTTGACAAATGACACTGTGAATCACACCCACTGCTGGGCTGTCTCTAATAAGCCACAGAGGAAGCAGCTAATCTCAGCTAATTACCAGATAAAAATGTATTGTAAGGACTCTAATTAGGAGACTCGAATAGAGGTGATCTAATGATTAAATGCTGCATTGGAGTGACCCCACCATCAACGTGCAGTGGTGTGCACGATGTCACTGGAATATTTTGTAGAAACAGTAATTTTATCTCAAGGAGGGGAGGCAGTAATATTTGTAATGATGGCTATGAGGTAAACTAATTAAAAGACAGTTCCTAGAGGAAAAGGGTGTTGGACAGCAGCTGTGGCCATTCCAAACCCAAGTGCCAAGTCTCAATAGAGGAGCTGCAGTCAAGTGGAAAATTTCTGTCTGACCTCTGCCCTTGCTATTAATTTGCAGGAAAACTAATGACACATATACATATTCCCACAAAATTGTTCTAATTGCTAATTTGCCAAAGGAGCCCAGATTCCAAATTAAACATGACTGTAGCCTGGAAGGGAAAAGGAAGAATCAAAAGCAGTAAACTCCAAAGAGAGGGTGCTTTGCCACACAAAATCATTTGAAGGCCGAACCAACATTAATGAAATGTCAACCCTGTCAGCTGCTATACAAGTTGCTTAACTTTTCAACTTTTGTCTGATCATATGTTTGTCTTGAGGAGTCACCCTCTTCACCAGGGATAAGGTGGGGAAGGACCCTGGTGGGGGGGGTGCGGAGGGGGAGGGAGAAAGAAGAGAAAGTTCCAGACAGGATTCAAAATACACTAGGCTCAAATCAAACCTGCTTCTTTCAATCAAGGTCTGAAAAAATAAACAGACAAAATAAAAAAAGACAGAAACAAAGAATCAAAACATAGACTCAGAACAGAAAAAACAAATTGGCATCAGTGCGATTTTGCTGTAATCTTGATATATTCATCTAAACTGTAAACCATTAAATCTTAATATAATCATTAATTACCAAGGAAAGCATCCATGCTTGGTGTTTCTGATTGTAGTTAAGGCCTGAAATGAGAATTTTTTTTTCCAGGACATGGAGCAGGAAGGGATTGGATTGGGAGGGTTGCTTTTCCTCATGGAAAGCCCTTTTTTTTTTTTTCATTGTGTTCATTTTTTTATTTAAAAAGAAGTTGCTATGTTTAGAAAAGTTAGCAACTCTGAATTTTTTTTATAGCCCCTTTCCATACTGTGATGACTTTGGTGCAGATAATGTCTTTGAAACCCTGGCCAAAAGATAACCCTTGTGTCACTTAAAATCGCGGCAACATTTTTAAAAATAAAAACAAGTAATTGTTCTCTCACTGTTCCTCCCTCCCTCCCTCCCTCCCCCCCCCAATGAGTTTTGGTTAGAGACAATTATCCTGGAAGTCTTTGCCCTTGACACTATTCTAACTCTGTCAACTACCCAGTATTGTTACAATGTGTCTTTTAAAAGAAGTATTATTATTATTGTTATTACAAAATTAGTTTTTCAACAGTGTGTGCCCCTCCCCTGGCCTCCCTTGAAAAGGTGATGAGTCACTGGCATTTTTGAAAAGTAAACAAACCGCTGATGTAAACCCCAGACAGAAACAGACTTGTTGTAGTCCCACAAGAATCCATTTTTTGTTTTTGTTTGTGCTCTTGCCTCCCAGGAAAACAGATTCTGAAAACAAAAGAACAACCTGAAACCCAAACACCAAGAGACAGACAGAACAGAGCTGTTCAGCAGGGGTTCCCAGGCTCACAGAACTGGTTTTTCTGCTGTCTGATCTTCAGGTCTGAGTCTTTTAAGTCCTGATTCAACTACTCTGTGTCAAGAGGCTGGGTCCCGGGGCAGTATGAATCACTGAGTTCTAAGCCCTATGGGATGGACATGGCAGGATGGGGCCTTTGGTTCTTCTTTCACTGGCTGGGCCTGGTCCTGTGTTAGTCAGAGACCAAGACGTCCATTGCACTGCTCGTCTTAAGCTGAGGTGAGCTGGAGGACATTGCAAAAGTCTATGAAATCATTTTCTCCAATTCCAAAGCAAAACCTTGCCATTCCACATGGCCCAGCCATTTCTTGAAGAGTTAACAGGCCATTTTTGATTTTAGAGAGGGGCACTTTGTTTTTATAAGTAGCTAAAAGCTCTTGCAAAACAGTCCTAATTGCTATGGTGTGAGTAAAAGAAAAATGTGTAAAAAAAGGGGGGGGGATCTACTGCTGTATTCCCTGCCAAGTATGCTTTATGATATTTTCATAAAGAAGCACAATTGCCTACTCTGTAATTATGTTGCCCACCAAATCTGAAAGAATGTGGTTACTCCATGAAGGGATGGCTCTCAGAGGGCAGGAACACCACACAGCACGGGGGAGACCTCTCCCTCCTCTCCCAATTCATAAAAGACTCACTGGATCTGGTGAGGTTACAGATAGCAAAGTCTTTTTAGGAAATCCTCAACTACTTCACAGAGCTGTTAACAGACACAACTCTTTTCTGTTGACGATGTTTTGGGGCTCTGAATTATAGTCTTCCATCCCAGGAAATAGGCTAGTTCTTGGGGTAAGCAAGAGGCATCGCATCGTGCAATATCCAAACTATTCCAAACCAGTGTTGGAACCAAAGACCAGCAATCATTGTCATTACACTGAGTTCTTCTTTGCTACTGTTACTTCTCTTTTCATGAGAAAGACAAGAAGCTTATAAGATTTGAGGTTTGGCCTTTCTAAACCTGTGTCAAGAATAGCCTATCTAGCCATTTGCAGGTGGTGTATACCTGTAATCCTAGCAACTCAGAGGGCTGAGCTCTGAGAATCCAGGTTCAAAGCCAGCTCAGGCAGGAAAGAACTCGAGACTCTTGTCTCCAATTAACTACCAGAAAACCCGAAGTGGCACTGTGGTGTGAAACAGTAGAATGTTAGCCTTGAGAAAAGAAAAGCTCAGGAACAGTGCCCAGACCCTATGTTCAAGCCCCATGACCAACACCAACAACAAAAAAAGAACAGCCTGTCCGTCCCATGCCCACAACTGCTACATGTGGCTGCTCTCCTAAATGCTCACAGACATATCTCCAAGCAAGGCCTACTCTTATTACATGTATGAAAAACTTATTTGAGGGTAAGGTAAGGTTGGCTGTTCCTTTTCTTCCATGCTGACTCTCATTAACTATCTCACTCTCTTGAAGCCACAAAGGTTTGCACATCCACTATTCACCCAAGGAAACATCCAGAAAGCTGCCTACTTCCTTCTTCCTTCTCATCTTTTAGGTTTTGGATGAGACTTCATGTGTCTGACAAGCTGTCCATTCTTGGCATCTATCTATACAACTTAAACACCACAGTGCATATACTAACAGACTCTGGTGTGTGTGTGTGTGTGTGTGTGTGTGTGTGTGTGTGTGTGTGTGTGTGTGTAATTTGTATCCTTCGTTCACAAGACATTTTTGTGGCAACGATGAGTCTTTTCCACCTGTCTACTCTATATTTGGTCTATAGCCTTGCCCAAGATGTATTTGTTAATGGAAGAGTTCAGTTGTGCATGTAGGAATTCCCTTTCTAAACACAACTGCACACTGAGTCTAGGGTTTTCAGATAGGTCGATCAGCATGAGCATGAAGACATGGCACTGAAGGAGTGTGAGAGGGGAAACCTGGGAACTGGTGTTTCAGGCGGCCTTAAGCTTCCTCCCCAGCTCAGATCGCCCTCAGCACCCTGAGGCACTGTCTGGAGACAAGCACATCCTCTTACTATCCAGATCTGAAGTAAGTCCCACACTGAGATCCAGAAAATGCATCTCTGAGCTGATAGAAGAAACATTTGAGAACGTGTTGGCAGCTGCTTAGCTGCAATAAGCAGGGCTGGGTTAGATGATTGCATTCAACAAAAACCACTTACCACCCAAAGGGCATTTAGTGAAAGGCAAATTTACAGCAAAGTATTCTGCCACTTAGTGACTAAGAATTCTTAAATAAACACAGTGTTCCTTCTGCACAGAAATGGAAAGAAGAAACAACTTTATAAACTCACTGGCTAGGGGCTAGAATTCAGTCACAGTGACTGCTTGTTTCAAACCACAGATCCGAGAAGGACATGCATCCAAATCTATACCTGGCATTCTATTATTTAGGGTGGAATAAATTAATTACAGGCTCCAGGAAACATTCTGCATGTTTGGATCAGTCACCCAGATAGCTCTGGATCCCTTGATTGGAAAGAATCAAGGGTTTGCAATATGTGTCTCCCCCCCCCCAGCAAGGAAGGAAAAATTCATGCAAAACATTACACGTCTATCTTTTATAATTAATTTCCCATTGCCTTACTTATACATATTTTTAATAATTCCTGATTTATAAGATGGTATCTGCAATAAAATTTTCTATTTTCCAATAAATGAAAAGAAGGCAGGTTCGCTCCGACAACAGAATGTCACACAATATCTGCTTGTCAGGCCCCAATTTTTACTTCTTACATGTGAGTTAAAGGAGAAGGAATTTATAATGCTGCCTGTGACGAGAACCACTTTCATACACAAATGTGATCTTTTTTTTTAAAGGGTAATACAACAGTACATTTACATAAACTAATCCAAACAATCTATGTATTTGACAATGGCAAACCTCACACAGACGGCCTATTGTTGGTTTACATCTTGGAGTTCTTTATATCGGCTTGTAGCGCTGCTCTAGCTGTCAAAGGTTTGACTTGGACTCTAAATAAATGGTTACAGAAGTGCTGTGCAGTGATATTGGACTTCTTTGCAAAAGAAAACCCGCTGTGTATGAATTCAAAAGCTATTAATTTTTCAGTCAAAAATATTCGTGCCTATTTCTTTTAATAAAGAAATACTGTGCTGAGCTTACTAAGAGATAATGTTGACTAGTGGTGGAGAATTTTCAATAGAGCAGTTAAAAATAAATTTAGTAGGAGGTCTCCTTCAAAGTTATAATTTCCTAGAATGTAAAACACTTTTTTTCTACTACTAATCAAGACAACCTTCTCCCCTTCCCCCTATCTCCTACCAAAAGCTCTTTTCCTCTGTTTGTGGATTGCTCAGTGCTGGTCACAGGGAGAATGCCAAGGACCAACAACGGGACATGGAGATGCCCATACATGAGTCATCCAGCCCTAATCACTTCTCAGGGCACCATGGGCATTGTTAGTGGCATCTCTTTAGCTATATCCCTCTTCCTCCCCACCAGCCTCAGGATCCAAAACTATTATTTGCTCATTGTTTTACTTCATGAAGGAATGGGGGGGTTAAAAAAAACTCTTTGTGGACCTGGTTTCTAGGTGTAGACATTCAAACCTTTTATCCTTGGTGGTTGTGAGGCGGGGGGAGGGGTGAAGGGGACATTGCAGACTTTCACAAAGTCCCAAGGCAGTCACTTCCCTGTGCAATTCATTGCCTAAGTTTGTTCTAGGTGCCAGCCAAGTCATTTCAGGGACTCCCCAATTTGCTTAGCTGGATTCATGTTCTTGCTCAAGTTCTTTTTCTTTTTTTTGCCAGTCCTGGGGCTTGAACTCAGGGCCTGGGCATTGTCCTTGGGCTTTCTCAAGGTTAGGGCTCTACCACTGAGCACCATTTCTGGCTTTTCCTAAATATATGGTATGAAGGAATTGAACCTGGGTCTTCATGCATGCGAACCAAGCACTCTATCACTAGGCTAAACTTCTGGTCCTCTTCCTCGAGTTCTTCTTGAGAGAAAGAATGAATAGAAGCAGCATGTGTGCTTATTGGCTCCTCCAAATTGAATGGCTTGGCTCTGCTTTTCTCCTCACTTCCTATCTGGTAGCCTAACCCATCTAGTCCTACAGCCATTTACTGTGAAATACATGGAAACTAAGGACTCTCTCCTAGTAAAAATGGATGCGCGAAGTGTTTAATGATTTTATGTCCTATATCTCAGTAATGTGTTCTGTTTCAGACATTAATTTTGTCTGCCAACTGCATCTTGGCAAGCTACCATATTTGCTGGGTTAATAGTCTGACTCCGTTTTATTTCTATCATCATAAATCATACATATATGGGTGTATGTTTGCTTTATTTATAGGAAAAAAAATCAGTCAAAACAGATAAACCAATACTTGGCCATTATGCTGCATCATTGCATATTGATTAAAATTGCTGGTACTAACTATAGATTGTCAACGCTCAATTAATTTTCACACAGCAACTCCCAGCAAAATCAAATAAAGGCAGTGTACCTTTAAATTTTACAAATCTTAAAATCAGGAAGCAAAGCACTGTCTCCTTTTTGAATAATCAACTATGGCTACTAGGTCATTATTTTTTGGGGGGATGTAAGCATTTGAGTGATACAAGTGCATAGATACAGATATGCTATAGGGAAGTATGCTCAAGTTTGGATGTGGGGTTTAGAGCCCGTCCTTTCTGCTCTGGTATCATTTCCTTAGCTGAGATGACCTGCTTCAAGATCCAGTTTCAGAGAATGAGAAAAGAAATAGGAGATTCCTAAAACTCAGACATTTTCTCTGTGTGTCAAGTTTGGTCTCTCAGCTGACAGACTGATTTTCACTTCAAAGTCCTTAGAAACCACTTGATGGTGTCCATAATTAAACTTCTTGCAATTTCTGATTTCCTTTCTCTGTTATGATTAGGTAGAACCATGCCTTGTACATTTCTAGCACATCTCTGGGTCTTTGCTGACCCGGGCCCTTTTGCTGTTATTGTCTACTGTTTCTTCTCATTTCTGACAGTTGGAAAGACTTCCTTTGCCCAGTAGGGTTGCAGAAAGGATCTAAGTCCATTAGTTTATCACCCATCACTCTGTTCCAGAGCTGAGAAATTGGGTTCAATGGACCAGGAGCAGGTCTGCCTCCTCCTGTTTCTCTACATGCCTAGCACCTTGGCTTTGCCATAAAAGGGAACAAGAAAGTCAGGTGCATTGAAAAGAAGAAAAGAATATTCAAAATTCATTTTGGGTCTTCCCTGTTTTGAAAACCAGTACTTACGGGCTGAGGGGCGGCTTTGGGTTCCGTAGACTTCACGTGCAGGTGTGTCATCATGGCTTGCAGGCGCTCTTTGTCTTTTGCAAGCTAGTGGGAAGAAAAGGCTCTGTCATTTCTTTGAATCCAGATGCATAACTATGTTAACATCTAAAATTATACATATTTCAAAAAATGATGGCACCATAGCCCATGACAAAACCATTTCTCATTGCCCAAGAGTCTTTGAAATCCATAGGACCACTGCCAAACTCAGTAGCTGGAGGTGCTAAGGTGAGATTTCTCAACACATCGTGCACTAGATTTTAAATGGGAAGTTCTAGACCTGCTGGCACCAAGGAGTCTTGTGGAACATGGACAGCTCAAGGCCTAAAGTGAATCATGCCCATTAGCCAGCCCTTATTCATGAGAGGCTGAAGGAAAATGAGCCAGCTAGCGAAAACTCATAAATTCATCAGTTGTGGCAGTGAAGAAACACCTTGATGGAAAGTGAGCTTCATTTTTACAGGGAGGCAAAAATGAACATGGTACAGGTAGGTGACCCTGACAGGGAAGACTGGGGATAGGAAAGCTGATCAGTTCTCCTCTGTAAATGAAAAGAGAGTAGCTTGTTTGTTTACTCCACATCTGAGGATAAGTTTTTCTCAGTAATTCAAGTAAGCTTTAAATACATCTAAAAATAAAGTTATTGGGGCTGGAAACATAGCCTAGCAGTAGAGTGCTTGCCCAGCATGCACAAACACTAGGTTTGATTCCTCGGTACCACATACACAGAAAAAAAATCAGAAGTGGTGCTGTGTGTCAAGTGGTAGAGCACTAACCTTGAACAAAAAGTGTTCAAGGACTGTGCTTAGGCCCTGAGTTCAAGCCCCAAAACTGGAAATAAAATTAAAAAAAGTTATTGCCAGATGTTGGTGGCTCAGGCCTGTAATCCTAGCTACTTGGAAGGCTGAGATGTAAAGATCACAAGTTCGAAGCTGGTAAGAAACTCCATGAGACTCTTACATCCAATTAGCCACCAGAAAATTGGAAAGTAGAGCTGTGGCTCAAAGTGGTAGAATACTTAGGTCCTGAGTTCAAGCCCTATAACTGACAAAAAAAGAATAACAACAGCAAAACAAAACCAGTTATTGTCCTGATGTTACAGATACATACAATATACCCTCATATGTTACTTGTCAGATACTATTATGCTTTGCATGGTTTTAATGCAAAGACAACTTTGTTACCTGCAAAGGTAACTTTTGTAAAAGGAGCAGGAAATACATCCAAATAAAGAGGCCACTAAAGGAGCAACTGTAGCATCAGGGGGAATTTAGAAGAGATTGATGACGGGGAGAGAGAAGAGAGGAGGGAGGAAAGGGGGAAGAAAGGAGGGAAAGAGAGAATCTGAATGTAGGTACAGGCAGTTATTTCAATGCATTCACAGAATATTTCTCTACAACTATGTCTAGGATGGCAGAGAGACCCATTTCTTCCATGTCACATAGTTTAACTTAAAATGCTTAAAAAACTATTTTTTTTACGGCGGGGGGGTATCCTAAAATTGATTGTATTTCCAACTTTTAAAGAAAGTTACTTTCTGAAGGGAAAGGAGTCAGGAACCAGGGGAAGACAGAGGAAAGGGAAAGGGCAGAAGAGAGAAGCAGCTTTTGGCCTATCCACTCTGGATGAGTCAGCCAGTGAGCTATATCACATTTGATTTTTTATTCCTCTTTATCCCCTTGTGGTTCAGGGAAGAATAAATTAAGAAGAGAAAAAAAATTAAAAACCTTATAGCATTAGCATTTATCTTTCAACAAACAGGAAATGAAAATGATGCCATATTAGGAGCTATTTTATGTTATTCGCCCTCTGTTCTTCCTTTTTTTTTTTTTCCCAGTCCTGGGCTTGGGCTCAGGGCCTGAGCACTGTCCTTGGATTTTCTCAAGGTTTAGCACTCTACCACTTGAGCCTCAGCACCACTTCCACCTTTTTTCAATGTATATGGTATGGAGGAATCAAATCCGGGTCTTTGTGCATGCTCGGCAAGCACTCTACCATTAGGCCAAACTCCCTGTCCCTCGCCCTCTGTTCTTTACCAAGTTATTGAACTGCCAAAATAAAAAGATTCTCTGAACACATAATGCTAAAGGAATTTGGTTTTCCAAAGTGGCTGGGTTAAAACAATTAAAATGTTGGAAATGACATTTTTGTACAGTAATTCATTTTTTGAGGGGGTTATACTTAAAAATATTAGAACTAATAAAATATTTTGAAAACACTGCATTTTAAAATTGTAACTCTTCACAAACAAGAAGTGGTCTGCCATCCTTCAGGATGATATTTACTGGAGTCTGCTATATATTGATTGAGTTTTAATTTGGGTATAAACTGTTGATATAGCAATTACAGACACTTGTATTGGGTTAACAAAAAAATAAATCAAAATGCCTAGTATCAAGCCATACACCAGTGGCTCACACCTGTAATCCTAGCTAATCAGGAGGCTAAGATCTGAGAGTCATGATTCAAAAGCAGTCCAGGTAAGGGCCAGGAGTTTGTCCTAGTGGTAGAGTGCTTGCCTAGTATGCACAAAGACCCAGGTTTGATTCCTCAGTACCACATACATAGAAAAACCTGGGAGTGGTACCAAGGCTCAAATGGTAGAGCTCTAACCTTGAGAAAGTCTAAGGACAGTGCTCAGATCCTGAGCTCAAGCCTGGGACTGGCAAAAACAAACAAACAAACAAAAAAGCACTTCAGGTCTGAAAGTCCTTGAGACTTTATCTCCAATTAACCACGCCCAAAAAGCCAGAATTAGAGCTATAGTTCAAGTGGTAGAGCACTAATCTTCAGTGGATAAAGCTTAGGGACAGTGCACAGGTCCTGAGCTCAAACCCCAGGACTGGCAATATCCCCTCCCCACGCCCCCCAAAAAAGTCCAGCATCAAAAATGAGCATCTGTGTGTGCATGAGTATGTATGCCTAGAATGCATATACACAGCCATGTGTGCAACCCTGAAGGAAAGGACTACAGGGAATGTATTCCTACTTTTCCAGGAGAACAGAGAATCTACCATCCCATTCAAGGCCTAAGGGGCCTCAATTCTACCAAGTTAATTCTGTTTCTTCAAAGATGGGCAAAGTGACCTAATAAGGCAAAAAAGCCAGCTTTTGTTTTTCTGCTTGGTGAGTGAAAAAAAAAAACTGACAAAGAATATAGCCTTGGATGTGTGTTAGGTATTTAATTAGTGATAGCCTTAATGAGAACCATATCAACAAATAAAGGAAGACACCTGCCTGCCAAATATACTGTTTGTGTTTAAGGCAAAAACCACCACACCTATTCCAACCACATTCTCTCTCTACAATGGCTACCTTGCATTTTCTAGGCTCACTGGCCCTTCAAAAAGGCTTTCACATTCTTTATTACTTTATAATGCCATCATTCCATGAGCTCATCATCCCCATCTATTTTGCCAGCACTCTGCATTAAGAGAATACAAGCATTTTATAGTAGCAAAAGTAACCCTATACTCCATCTTATGCTGCAGATTTCACGAAATACCAAGAAAAAAAGAATGAGAAATTCAGTTCAAAGGTCAACTTCAATTGTTTTTTAAAGTGGTATCAAAAGAGATTTGTTCTCTGAAAGTTTTACTTTTGGGGAGAGAATGACTACGTGTTTGTTTTTTTTTCAAGTATGACAGAGGGGCTCCAAATTAGAGGTTGCTGCTCAGACAAGGGATATTTTAATATAGATTTGTGCATTAAACCTGTGGAAAGATGACCGGAAGGAAGAGGGTCATAGATACAACAATCACACCGTGCTGTGTTCAAATCCTGGGTGTGCATGTGACTGAGCATGTTACATAACCTTCCTAAGTATTTCATTTCTCCTTCTAAATATGGAATAATTATCTCTGAACTCTGAAGGGGTTGTTCTGAAGAGAAGATGAAGTTTTGCACAGAACAAGCGATTAATGCTTTATGGATGTTTAAAAATACCTACTTTTTCTTTTTCTTTTTTAAAGTTAAATCGGTCTAGTCTAGACTAGAGTGGCTGAGTATGTGTTTAGAATCTGGATCTATCTAATAGCAGTTCAGTGGATAATGCAGGTGGGAGAAACAGAAAGAGAAATAATTTCTAGATCTTAAAGAACAGGATTGACACTTGGGAAAAGCAAAGGCTACTTCTCATAGATTTATGTCTCTGGTTCTTACTGTGTCTTCCCCTCATTCTGGGCAAATGTTTTCCCCTATGGCTGATATAGGCCATCCCCTCTCCTATTAGCCATGGCTTCAAATTACGTTTCAGATGCCTAGGCTGCGGACAATCGGAACTTCTCCATTGCTCTGAAGCAGTGATGACTGCCGGAAGGCTAGGAGCTCCATTCAGCTTCTTCAAGGACAGAAACGTGAGAGATTAGACTCATTCTTTTAGCAGAGAAGAGGGAACAGGGTGTGGGTTCATTTCACATCTTTATTTTCCCTGTGATTGGGAGGACTCATTTTACATCCATTCTTGGCAGAGCTTACTCGGGAGATACAAAACTTAAATTAAGGAAGGCCTTTCTATCTGTCAAAGGCTAACTTTCTAGAGACAGAAGAAAAGATAGGTGTTCAAGCCATTCCTTTACGTTAATAAGGATGATTGTGACTGTTATAGATCCTGTGGCCCTAGTTCTATCTTTTTAGTTGGGGAAACTGAGGCTCTCAGGATGAAGTCATGGAGGAGAGAAGGTATTTCTAGTCTTATTAGCAGCCTAGTTTAGGTTCCTTGATCCGGGTGGACTATGATGCAACCTCAAGGTATGATGCAGAACCACCAGGGAGGAGTGGGGATGACAATTTTAGCCACAAACACATCATCATCATCATCATCATCATCATCATCATCATCATCATCACCCAATGATTTCCCTAGAACTTTGGGTCTCACCTAACCTTGATGAAGACAACCAACCCTCTGAGGGAGAGATCTAGAAGGAAGCATTTTGTAAGAAAAAATAAAATCAGATGAGTGGGAGAGACACTATGGTCTCCCACAGGCTGAGTTTGCTTTAACTGCATGTATCCCAAAGACTTTACTCTTTACTCTGGCCTTAAGAGTTCCCACTCAGTGATTTAGAATAGACTCAGCCATACTGTTCTCTAAAGTATATATAATCAAAAGAAAAAGACCACACACACACACCACACACACACACACCAGTCATTCACATTCTTCTACCAGACTTTACATTTACCAAACATACCTGGACTCAAGTTATCCATCTCTGATAACTCAAAAGCCTCCCAGAGTTAGCACTAGTGAAAACTTTAAACCTTGCTCTATTACCAAATACAGCATTTGGGTGGAAGAATCTACGGCTCATTTCACCTCAATCAAAGAATTTCCCAGCCTTTTTTTTTTTATTGTGTTCTGTCACCATCTTAACATTCTCCACGTGTTATTATTAAAGACTCTCTTGACATTTAAAGCAGACACACACTGACACTCAGTCATAGTCTAGGAATTCTAATGCTCCCAGAAGTTAGGCAGGATTTTTAAATTATGAAAAATAGGCGTCTTGCTTTTCAAAGAAGAACATGAAAGGGAGAAACATAGACATTCTCCCTTCTTTTCCTTGGCTCCAGTCACAAAACAGGGGTTATGGGACACTCTGATGCCCTTAGCCTCAGTTTGCACTGGGCTCTGAGCTTGCTGGTGGAAAGGCGCTGTAAGGAAATGTACTGAGCACTGTCTAGGATGGATGTTATATTTGCTGAAGGCTAGGAGGCTGGCATGTCACAAATAACCATGCTAATGATGGAGTAAGCATATGTAAAGTAATTGATTTGTGTTAGCTTTCATGTCTACCTCAACAACTGAAACTTGGGCACTTGTGTCTTGGCTGGCATTTTCTTTGTGCTCAAAGCTTCTAGGGTAGATGATTTAGAAAACGTCAGAGTGATTCTGAGAGTTACTGTGCAAGCCTGCCGGGTGGCCAGAGGCTGCTCAGGAGAAAACTCCTAGAGGCAGAATAAGAAACCGTGTTTTAAAGCCAGTCATTTACAACAGGAGTTAGAGGCCCCATTCAGCTCATTAGGCAGAACCCTGCAATACAGAAGTGGGGGGGGGGCACAAAGCTGAGCAGCCCTGCCCAGACCTTTGCCATTCAATGCTGACTTGGAACAAGTCAACCTGCCCTTCTAAACCTCCTCTGTGAGGTGGGTGACCACAAATGATTTCTTTGACTGGGAAAGGCCCAGAACCTTCCCCAGGGCCCAAGCAGCAGTAATGATACGTGTAATTACAATGTTACACATGTACTTCCAACACAACACAGTCCCATTCTCAAATGTTACATTTTTCTTTTGTAGCAAGTACTCCAGTGTGAAGACTGGAGGGGGGATTAAACTGCTGAAACCTCACCCTGATATTTCAGGGGGTCAGTAAGGGAACTACTCAAGCTTAGGGAACTAATTATAACGTCTCACAGAAAGACATTCAGTAGATCACTTCCACAGCCAGTGGAATGACTAACGCATCTCACTTTGTCCAAGGCTTTCCCATTTCTCAAATCTTGGATGTTTTCTCAATCCTAGGCAAGAAGACAATGATGGTTGGTCCAGTAGATACCCTTGATCTTGTTAGCCAGATAGATGGAGGTCAAAAAGAACCAACGAGTCCTTTCGCCAGCCTCATCCCTCAGCCTACACTGTGGGTAAAATCTGAAGTGACTCCCTGGAGCTGACATGTCCCTGTGGTGAGACCTCTCGTCCCTTGTGTGATGGGGTGTGAGTAACAGCCTGGGCTTCCTTCCCTCCTAGACCATGTGCTAAGGGAGGGTGACCCCAGTTGAATCCTGTGGATCCAACTTTGCTTATCTGTAATGCCAACAGACATTGGCCAAGAGTGATGGAATGGAATAAAACTATGGATGAGCAAAAGTTGCCACCCTGCTACTCCCTTCCTTTCATGGAGAAGCAGAGTAGTCTCTGTTAGGTTGCCTCCTTATCCTCTTGTCTAAAGGCCTGTTAGAGGTTCTACAGGCTAAGGGCCTAGAAATATGTCTTGATTCTTGTTCGCCAGTCACGTGATAAAAATATAACTCTCTCCAAATGTGTTCATTTTTTTACTTATTATTATTCAAAAGACATTATCTATTGTTGCATAAGGATATGGCAGAATCTACATATCACCAACCTTTGTGGCCAGAAAACAGTTATGATATTGTTTTATTGCCTGTCCTGGGTATTGAACTCAGAGCCTGGGCACTGTCCCTGAGTGTTTTTGCCCAAGTCCAGCACTCTACCACTTGAGCCATGACTCTACTTCCAGCTCTTTTTTTTTTTTTTTGATGGTTAACTGGACATAAAAGCCTCATGGACTTTCCTTCCCTGGTTGGCTCTGAGCCATGATTCTCATAATTTCAGTCTCCTATGGCAGATTACAAGTATGGGCCACCAGGTGCATGGCAGAAAATGAATTTCCTAATACTACTCATTTCTCCATTCTAAGAAAACAAACTCCTAAATTTGAGGGGTACCCCGTCCACCCCCCCCGTTTTTGTGTTACCTTATCTGCAGCCTGAAGGTCGAAAGTTTGTTAGCCTGACTTTCCACTGCAGTGACTCCCTGGATAAATATGGATTTCGATCCCTAAGTCTGGGCCTAGAGGACAATGAGGGCCTAACTATACTGACTGGAGTGGGGGAGTTGGGTGGCAGTACTCACTCCTAGCATTTTCTGGTTCCCGTGCCTATGTCGCCATGTCCTGATGGGATGGGGAGTGGGGTTGAAGAAAGGCTTCATATATATATTTCATGACTGATACAGGAGCTTGCCCTCTTTCCAATTCTAACTCTAGCAGCAGAGAATGCTTCACAAACAACATCTTAAAAATATATCCCTTGACTTGTGAAATCTGCATGGTAGTTTTAAGCTTCCGTGTACAGTATAAGGAGCTCAAACCACTTCTCAGGTTTTAGGATGATGTCCTAGGTAACAGCTGGTGTTTACTCCCTCTACTCCATTGGTGAAATAATTAAGAAACCTGTCTCTGTCTTTTTCTGTACAAATATAGGATAAGAAACATTCTAAACAAACTGAGCAAGGTAGCTAATACCCAGGGCCTTGTACAGACCATCCATGCCAGAAGTGGGGTACCCCCAGCCTGTGGGTGAGAGAACAGAGCAAGATACTCAGAGGAAATTGCCACAGAAAGGGCAATGGAGCCCAACTTTGCCTCCACTGTTATTCTGGAGGCTCTGGGCACTTGCTCCTAAGGAAGATTTTGTGGGTATCATGACTCTGAGTTAAGAACATTCAAAAGTACATTTCCAGACAAAAGTGCCTGACATTGTAAATGTGACAGTACAAACATGGAAATGTTGAGCTTTAACCAAGAAGCTGCACAGGAATAGAGCTTTGAATCTAATTTATATATCTTGTCTCTCAAATGAGCACAAAGGTACTAGGCTCTGCAGTCTCTTTTAGGGTTTTGAACTCAGGACCTTGAGCTTTCTAGGTAAGTATTCTCTTAGTTGAACAATCCCCCTCAGTTCTCTAATTCTTGGTAAAAGCTTCTCTCAACTCTGTATCTCAAGAGCAGGATTCTTCAAATAATAAAAAACTGGGACTGAGAATAGAACACCATAGCAAATAATTTAATTTAGCATTTATGAGGCCTTAGATTTTACTCAGGTAACACCAAAACAACACCCACAAAAACTATAAACTGCTACGTTTCTTCCATTTTCTTTTTGTCGAATTAAATAATACATAATGAGAAGTGGCACTGTGGCTCCAAGTGGAAGAGTGTTAGCCTTGAACAAAAGAAGTCAGGGACAGCGCCTAGGTCCGGAGTTCAAGCCCCACAAACAACAACAAAATAAAACAAAACACTAATGATTAACTATCCTAAATTGCTTTCTGGCACTGACATTCTTTTGGGCGGAGGCGGCGGCTGCTGCTGCTGCTGCTGCTGCTTCTTCTTCTTCTTCTTCTTCTTCTTCTTCTTCTTCTTCTTCTTCTTCTTCATATTATTATGTTAAGAATGCACTGGTGTCAGCTAGCACTATCTAACAAATGGATAGTTCCATGGCAAAACCATTTTGAGGTCCATTTTTCTAGAATGAAAGAAGCTGCCTGAATTCCTTGAATCACTATTATACTTTCTGGTGGCTCCAGAAAGCTTTTTCTTATGTAATAGCTTCTTGGAAAATGTTTTCTAAATGAAATGAATTGATAGTCCTTGGCCAGCTTTCTACAGGTCCCAGGATTGGCAGGCTCTGTCACATAAGGGAGCTGGTGGGGTACCTGACAATGTGACCACTAGACAAGTTTCATATGACATGAGTAAAATGGGCAGAGGCACGAAGGGGCCAGCATTACACTGGGCAGCCAGACACTTAAAGGGAACAACTGGTTAATAATATAATAGAGATTGTTTCTTTTCTTCCCCCTCCTGACTAGGGGTTGCTTGAAAAACTTCTGTAGGAGCCAGATCATAAATATTTTCAGCTTTGCAAGTAATAACAGGGAATCTGGAGCAAAAACCCATCTCTGCCATTTTAGTGTGAAAACAATCATAGATCATCAGTAAATGAATTGGCAAGGGCACAGCAGTATTTCACTATAACTTTGCTGTATGGGCAGTGAAATCTGAATTTCACATAATTTTCATTTGTCATGTAATGTTACTCTTCTTCTGTTGCTTGTATCCCAACTATTTAGAAAAACCTCAAAATGTTTCTCAGCCTATGGCACTAACTCTGGCTAAATACTATCAATGATACTCAGTCTTTCAGGAGATAGAACCCAGTAGAACAAGCCAGGTCTTTCCTCTACTAGAGCAACTATCAGGCAAAAAGTATAAAGAAGTCCTGGTAAGAAGCATCACAGGTAAGTACCACACTACCTGTAGCCACATCATCCTCACTTAATGATGAAATGCGTGAACACATGAGTGACACAAATAATGGAAACCTACTCCCGTCAACCTATCAGTTTATACTCCTTCCATACCCACTGAAAGAATTCGACAAAACTCCCTGACTAACCCATACTGATGGACTCACACTTCTGTTTTTTCTCACCTTGGGGAAGAATAAACAAAAATTACTAAGACAAGTAGGTATTCAATTCCTGGGCAAATCCTAGCTCAGTACACAAATATAAGTTAGGAACATCTGCCTTGTTAAATCCAGACAACTCTGATAAACAGCTTATTTAAGTGAATCATGAGAACTTAAATTTTTACAGGCAAAAGCATGTATCACTTTATAAATACCATTTCCAACATGTGCATATCCACAGAGCAAGACCCATGAGTTTTTTGGGTCATGCCTATATCCTAGCTACTTAGAAGGCCTTCTAAGGGGAGGATTGAGATTTGAATCACGAACAGGCAGGAAAATCCCTGAGACTCTTACCAAAAAAAAAAAAAACCAACACATTAGAAAACCAGAAGTGGCACTGTGCTCAAGTCATAGAGCACTGACCTTGAGCAAAAAGCTCAGGGTCCTGACCGTCCTTCCCCACCCTAAAAAAAAATCGTGAGTTTATTCTGTCTGATTCAACTTTTTAAGGGCTTACTGTGCTCTGAGAACATTTGAAGATGAGATTAAACCCTATCATTTTCTACCTTCTCCATAAACTTGTTGAAATTAAAGATATTTCCAAAGATTTATATATAAATTGGAGGTTTTATTATGTATCCTTTCCTTGTATAAATATTTTACTGTCCTAATAAGTTTATACTCAATACTTTTAATGGAAAATATTAATGAGCTCAGGACAATAACTTTTGAGAAAAATTCTACAAAAAATGCAATTTCTCATATACAAAATTTCATTTAAAAAATCTTTTCTATCTTGAAAAGTCACAACAAAAAAAAGTTTAAGTGTGTTTGGGCAGATTTTTCTCTGCAACTATTTGAAGCCATAAATGACTTAACTCAGTAAAATTCCAAATGTAATTATCTTCTGTACTTAGCCTAGGGCTCTCCATATATCTCGGCATTGCTGTCTTGCATACCAAATAGGCTTTTCGATGGCTGGTACCAATATAATGTACAACATTGTCTTAATTTCCCCGAGTCGGCTAACCTCTTGCCTACACTGAACCAGCCAGAGGAGGAAGCTCAGTGAGTCATTGAGCACTCAAAAGCATTCTGGATCTGGATGGCATAAATGGGGTTTGCAAGGTCAGGCTTTTGCAACTGTACATTTTAATCATCTCCATTTCTGACCCAATTTTAACTTTTAGAAACGAATTTTCTATTAATTATGCCAGAAAGGGGATTACTGTTGAAATGTGGTAGCTTATCAACAAGTTAAAACCGGAAGTAGAGCCACATTTTTTTTTTAAATGTCCCCATCTCTCACAATGCTGATTCTCCAAGAAAGTCTGCATCTATTTCTTTCCCCTAAGCCCCAAAGAGATCCGACACAGCCCAGACAGCCCAAAGGTTTTCCAAGCACTGTCTACAGGAAGCATTTACATATATACATTATATGTATTATGTATCTTGAATATATATGTATGTATTTGGAACATGTAAACTCTATTGAAAATTCAGGGATAGAGAGAAAGGGGACAGTGAAAAGCAAGAGTAACAGATCACCATCTACCCTCTCTTGTGACTTTGAAACACATGCCTTTAGATGTGCCTCCTCATCCCCTAATTCCTGCCTTGGTCTCACAAATTTGTTCTTTATCGATTCTCATTCATTCATTCTCTCTCTCCCAGCTGGTCTCCCAATATCCAGTTTAATAACATGAACAACTTCTGGGACTTAACACCAACAACAGAAAACCAAGTTGGAAGGAGAAGAGAGAAATGGGCAAAATGTGATGGGGGGTGGGAGGGAAGGGCAAGGGCAAAAAAGACAGTAAAGCCCAAAGTGGTAACTGAGCCAATGGTTGAAGAGAAAGGCATCTGAACAGCAGTTGTAGCCCAAATCAGAAAGTGAAATAACATAAAATAAATAATAATAAAAGGACAAGCTCTTGGACATTCCATTCAAGAACAAGCACATAGAGACTCATCATAGAATACTACGGAAATGTGGAGGTGAGGAATACTGGGGTAATATCAAAAAATAAAGGTGGCTTTACCTGTAGCTCTAACTGCTGTACAACCTGCATTTGTACTCTACATTGAGCTGTACTTCTATCGTCCAACGCATGCTCACTGTTGAGATGTCTGCAACAACACACAGAAAAACCATTAAGTGAGATGGAGAAACAAAAAGGAAAAGATAAGTTACCAGGATGTTTAGGCACAAGCTGGGGAGGGGTAAGTCCATCAGGAGACACAATCCTGTAAAGGGCAGCTGGCCATCTCCCATCTCTACCCTGTGACTTGTTATTCCATACAAATGGGCCCAAATGGGTTCTCCAAACTATGAATCGGCCAGGGAGACACTCTACCCAGTATCCAGAGATCAAACCATGTATACTCATGAGAAAACTAGGGAGGTTCTGGTGCATTTCAGAGGAGCCAAGTCTGTATGGCTTTGAAGAGCATTGTTGGCTGGGAAGAAAATTGGCTTTTATAGATCTGATCACATGTCCTCATAATGAAAATGCATTAAACCAAATATTAGAAATGGCAACAGGAAGGAAAATAACCTTAAATATAAGAAACTTGAACCCATAGGTACAGGTCATATACCAACAACAGAAGAAAAACAGGTGAATGTTTAAAAGAACACTGTCCTGGTAGGTCCCTGATGTAGTGCTATGACTATCGGGTTTGTGGTTGGGTTTGACCTCATGTTGAATATGCCTTTCCTGTGGTCCTTTCTGTATTTATTAGACATTCCAACAGGGAAAAGGCTAACACATTGAAATTTCAATCAGCTATAACATATGCAGGAGCGCTGGTAATCAGAGGGTTGAATCACAGCCTAAAATCTTAAAAATAAAAATTCATGTTATCCACTTCACTCAATGCTTTCCTATGAGTGATACAGAGAGAGATTAGCCTTACATTCTACTGACAAGAAACATCCCGAAATTCAGGCCAAAACATAATTCACATTTAAGATTAAAAAATCAACATTTCAATTACAGGGAGGGCTGATTTTTTAAACTTTTCAGTGTTTGTCCTGAATGTATTTTCAATAAGAAATTGACAGCCTAGGTTTGTAACCCTCTAAAAAAAAACAAAGCCAAATGTTCACCTTTAGTTCTCTCCTAGATAAAATTAAAGCTCAGTTTTGATAATGGTGAGATTATTCTAGAGCTACTTTACATTCTAGAACTAAAGAAAGCTTATACCTTAAAAACAAAAGGAGTACATATTTTTGTGATTTTCATATTTATTTATCACTTCACCAAAACAAATAAGACACATTACAATGAGCAGTAGGAAGGAATCTTCAAAAATATTACCCCCAACTGGATGCCAGAACAGTAACT
>NC_143510.1:40030011-40117511 GCF_031878675.1 Megascapheus bottae
AAAATAAAATATGATGACATGTGGGATAGCTTCGTGTCTTCTAGTCCTTCTCAATATTTGGAACTTGCACTCAAGAAAGAGATGAGGAACATATAAAATACTACATAGCCTTTGTTTAATCCTCCAATAATGCCTCAAGTTTTATGATAGCATAAAAGCACTGATGTAAGCTTTGTTGCATGTTCTTAGCAGGAACACCCCATGAAAATTCCTGGAGCAGGGGAAACAGCTGGTTTGCCAAATGAGCACATTTGGCTATACAACTGGCTCTATTGGTAGCTTCAGGCTAGCAATATATATATATATTTTTTTCCCTAAGAATTTACATGCTGCTCCAGCCCAAAGTGTCTGAAATGAAGTCTTTGCATAAACACAGTTTGAAAAGAACTTGGCTCCTAACCCTAGTCAGAACTCGGCTTTGAAAAAGGAAATCCACATTAATCCGCTGGGATGTGATAAGGTTGTGCCTTTTCAGCACAAATTTGCTATGCAAGGCTCATTGTTTTCATATGGCATTATGTAAAATATAATGTCAATAATCCATATTGTCTACCTTAGTGGCAATATTCGCATGCCAGCATCAGGCCCACCTTGGCTGCTTTGTAATCCAGAACCCACACACATATTAAGACTCAGATAACTGCAGAGAAGCTGGGTTGCATGCAAATCGTGCTGAGCTGGCAGGGACCTCTCCTTTGCTTCTCTCAAACAAAGCAATTCAGTTATTTGGGAATGTTTAAAGAGAGGGGGTGTTCATTTTCTTAGATCTCCAGATTTCCAACTGTTTAAAAGGCAGATTTCATCAAGCTAATTAAAATTTCTTTGTAGGCAAGTCACTTTGGGGGTTTGGTTAACTTCTAGAGAATATATAAATAGTATTTTAATTTTATCTGATTTAGGTCTAAAATTGAATAAAGTAAGCACATTTGAAATCAAACACAGGAATGGTATATGCCGTGTTAGGCTTGAACTTCATTTTCTAAACAATCGATTTTCCATGTTACCCTTAGGTCCCCGGGTATGATATGTAAATACATCACAGCGTGATTATAAAGTAAGCTAGAAAAAAATTGGATTATATGGAAATTCTCTAGGGTTGCAAATATCTATGACATAAAACATTTGAAAGCTGGAAAAAAATCTATGTCACTCAATCCAAATTTAGATACTAAAAAGTCACTCAGAGTCCTCTTGAGTATATTGAAGGTGGGAGAATACAGGTGTGTTGCTGAAGTCTGTGGTGCAAAAGGTTTAATATTTGAAATCATTCCTGACAGTGATAAAGCATCTGCTCAGAATGAAGACCCGGTTTCGATCTGTTAGCACGAAAAAAAAAAAAGAAAAGAAAAAATCTAGAATGATCACAGACTTACACAAAGCTCACAAGAACAACAGATCTTTTTTTCCTAAGCAATCTGGGAGCAAATTGCCTACTCTGTACATGTTTCCATTGCATAGACTTCAAGCAAAGATGCTTCCCAACATTCTCTTCTGTCACCTATCACTTCTATGTAATCCTCTCATCTCATTTCAATTTCACTCATGGCTTCACTAGTACACTTCAGAAGCAGAGACCCTGTTCTGAATCACGAACCATACTCAGCTATTCCTCTTTACCTAACTACATTTCTTTAAATTTCTTGAGACCAAAGCAACATCTCCTTTCTCCCAGCTTATAACATACACACTTGTTAAGATCATTGGCAAGTCATATTTTAAGACTCTCCCTTAGCCAGGGATCAGTGATTCACAGTAGTCATCATATGCAGGCGGTAGGCTGAGATTGGCAGGATCATGGTTCCAGGATTACAAAACTTTATCTCAGTGGAAGACATTGAGTGTCGTAGTTCGTGAATGTCACCTCATCCACCATGGGGTACAGAGAAAAATAGGAGGGTCAAAGGCCAGGCCACTGTACCACAAAAACCAGCTTTCAAAAGCAACCAGACAGGAGAAAAATGATTGGAATTGTAGCCTGGAGTTAGGATGCCTCCTGAGTATAGACCCCAATACAGAAAGCAAAACAGTCCTTTAGTTTGGATTTTGGAAAGAACACCTTGTGATTAGACTTTAGGTGATGAATCTTTGAAGCGATTCTGTGTTCTTTCTATTACGTCTTCACTTATTCTCTGGTTTTTCTTTGTTGTGTTCTGACTTTTGACCATTTTCATATGATGATACATTTTCTTAAGTGTAAAGTTACTCTTCTTGTGTCATAATTACTAGTTGCTTTATTGGAAAGTACTTTAAAAATTACATAAAAATTGTATCTTTCCCAAAAGTCTTTTAGCTAATTCTTTTTTTTTTTTAAATTGGAACGAATGCCTGAGCTCCTGTTTTGTATAGCTGTTTACAATTGGTTGCTATGTTCATCTACTGGAATGACATATCATCTCAGATTTGGATATTAAGAATTCCATCTAGCCAGGTATGGTGGCTCACACCTGTAATCTTAGCCGCACAGGAG
Organism: Megascapheus bottae; assembly: GCF_031878675.1. NCBI lineage: Eukaryota > Metazoa > Chordata > Mammalia > Rodentia > Geomyidae > Megascapheus > Megascapheus bottae. The sequence continues at coordinate 40,032,479 of NC_143510.1, forward strand.
GCTGAGATCTGAGGATCATGGTTCAAAGCCACCCTGGTACTGCAGTCCGTGAGACACATCTCCAATTAGCCGCCAGAAATGTAAAAGTGGTGCTGTAGCTCAAGTGGGAGAAAATTGCTAGCCTTGAGTTGAAGAGCTCAGGGACAGAACCCAGGCCTAGAGATTAAATCCCATGACAAATAAAAAAAAATAATAATTCCATGTAACTGGCATTTGGACTCTCTTGTCATGTACTCACTATTTTTCAACACATCCTCCATTATTCATATGTTTCAATTGTGTTTTTTTTTTTTTTTGCCAGTCCTGGGCTTGGGTTCAGGGCCTGAGAACTGTCTTTGGACTTTCTCAAGGATAGCACTCTACCACTTGAGCCTCAGCACCACTTCCAGCTTTTTTTTCTATGTATATGGTACCGGGGAATTGAACCCGGGTATTCGTGCATGCTAGGCAAGCACTCTACCGCTAGGCCAAACTCCTGGCCCCTCTCTTCAATTCTTTTTCAGTAAAAATAATATAGGTACTATGACTCTTGACTGATTAATTCATTTAATTTCCTATTTCTGCCCTATTTCTGCCTCCACCCTGAATCTACACAATCTGGCCTCTTCAACTTCTTTGAACTGAAAGCCCTGTCATATACAGGAGCCCTGTATGTGATTAACTTTACCATCCCAGGTGGGCCTTGCAATCCTAATCAACTATCCTTCTGGATGGACGTTCTCTTTGTGACACATTCCAATGCACAGTCTCATAAATAAATATCCCATGCCTCTTTGTTACTCTCGTTGGTTCCACTAAGCTCCCTTCCAAACTTTCTATTTGGATGTTGAATTTATTCAACTTTAGTTAAAAATTTAAAATTTCTTCTCTAAAAGAGAAGAAATGAGGAAAGGGGGACAAGGAAGGTATGCGGGGATTTGAGGGGGGAGACAAGAGAAAAGGACATTGAATGAGCAAAAGCGAATCAAGTTATGATCCATGTCTTTATTGCATATTGATGCATGAGTTGACATTGCAGTGCAATACCCAAGGTAAATAGCTTTATAAAGAGAAAAGGTTTATTTAGTGCGCAGTGTTTAGATTGGAAACTTGAACGTCACAGAGCAGACTTGGTATCCATTCCTTAGCTGGCCATGGGTGAACATGGGAATAGTGGCTGTATTTGTAGGAATAACTGAAGTAATGCATTCCCTACCAAAGGAAGAGAACTAGAGAAGGTCAAACTCAGCCTCTAATAGCCATCTTCCTATGAGAACCTTAAGAAGTTTATTCCAAGGTCACTACCTCCATAATCTCAGGACTTCCTATTGGAACCATTGGGTCCTACCTCCTAAAGTCACCACATCCTGCTTCAGGGTAAACCTTGAGCACATGCCTCATCAAGAACATTCAAAATCAAAAGCTTAGAATTGATTTGCTACAACACCAAGTCATGATGCATTCCCATTGAAAATGCATGTCATGGAAAACCTATTGGATAAACCTGGTATGGTCCTATGTGCTCCTAAAAAAAGGATCTCTCTATATATATTATATGAAGATATGCATATATATTTGTTGTTTGTTGACCTTTAAACACTGACTCTGCAGCTTCCTTAGATTGCTGTCATTTTGCCAGCTCAGGGTCAAGATGTCATTCAGATGGCGGATATTGAGGTGCATTTTAAAATTAAACTACAAAATGCATCCAAGGTCACTGTAGTTAGGTGAAATAACAAGTTAATACATTTTAATTTCCACACTTTGTGCTAATATCTATCCCATAAATATTAGGAGACAAGTCTTTTTTTCATAACGCTGATCAGTAGGTATAGATAAGAATAATTATTTTAAAATGATATTGTCAACAGTATGAAGGATAGTAGCATGTTAGAAAGCAATTTATTATGCCAGAACCATAATGTTGCAGAATGGTTCATTTAGAATATTACAGTCTGTCATTTTACTTATTAGAGCTTTGGAAATCTTAAGAAAACTTCTCAGCCAGTACTTCTTTTCCTTTGAAATGATCATTGCCATTTTTTTTTCCATTTTCAGTGAAGTGAATCTATTTCAATATTTAATCACTGTCTGAACTTAGCAGGCATAGAAGATTTATGATTATAAGTCATTTATTTGTATTTGCATATGGATTACTTTTTCTTTCATGAGTGAATAAATTGAATCAAAAAGGAATAATAACAATATAGCTATGTGGAGAGATGTCAGTTTCTACTTTTTTGGTGGGTGATTTCAATACAGGTAGGTTAGGATGAAGTTAGATTCTATTGTGATTGGTACAAATTTCAAACTGCCTAAAAACAACAAGAGCTCACAAAGTCAAGTTCTGGATTTATAATTTTGTTTCGTTGAATCTGGAGTCCATTCTTAAGCATATATGTTGGGGAAAAAAAAACCCCGTCAAACTCTTCTCCTTCTTCCTCGTTCTCTTCTATTATAAACTCACTCACAGAAGGTCTGTTACTGAGAAATACTAATTTTATTGTATTGAAAATGGTATCACAGAAATGTGTTTTTCACAACTAGAAAGTTGGCAAAGATTTTCCAGTCACATGTGTTTATTAGCACATGCATTGCTATGAGAGACATTAAAGACACATTAAAGAAACATTAAAGAAAGACATTAGCCATTGACAGTATGCAATTACTGTGCATCTCTTATCCATTAACAGACCAGGTGTCATTGATAAGGGGACAAAGATAGCATTTAACAAACCTCAAATAGTCCTTCACTCCACTGAAATAATTATATCTATGTCTATAGCTGTAACTATATGGCTATATCTGTATTAGCGTGAGCGTGTGTGTGTATGTGTGTGTGTGTGTGATTTTTGTATAGTTGGAATGCATCTTCCCATTGGTTTGGATGTTGCAGATTTTTCCCTACTGTATGATATGTGAAAAAAGATGGAAACTTTATCCAATTATTATGACTAGAAGTCAGGCCTTTGGGAGATGAAGAGGATGGAAATACGTCATCATGGTGGAATCCTCACGACTGAACACTCGTAGCTTCTTGAAAAGAATCGAGTGACAGAAAAAACAGGCACAAATGCGTATATGTGGTCCTAGTTGGTTGTTTTGTGATGCCCTGAGCTTCCACCAGACTTCCCAACAAGAAGACCCTTAATTAGTTTCAGGCTGTTGAATTTCCAGAGCTACAAGCTGAGGGAACTTCCTTAGGAAGTTTCTCAGCCTCAGGTCATTCATTATAGTCACACAAACTGGACACGTGTGGATGTGTCCTGAAGTACCAGTATTTCAAATGCTGATGCTTCACATGTTACTTTATATAAGGAAGTATAAGGACCATATATTGGCTATTACTTTTAGTGGTAGAGCAAAGTTTTTTAGTTATCAAGTAAAGCCGTGTGTGAGAAAAGGTATCAATAATCCTGGGAGGCTAAAATCCTGAGGATCATGATTTGAGGTCAATCAAGGCACAAAAGTCTGCAAAACTCTACTTCAAAGAAAAGAAGCTGAGGTTTGTAGATTATGCCTGTCATTCCATACACGGAAGAATGCCTAAAATGCGTATGTCATGATCCAGGAATGCACCTAGGCAGGAAGCAAAAACAAGCTCAAAAATAACTAGTGGAGAAAAGGGGCCAGAGGTGTGGCTCGGTATCAGACTTCTTCGAACCCTTGAGTTCATAGTGAGACTCGCTACATAAGGAAACTCTCTGTCTCATTATGATTAAAACAAAAAGATTCCAGATTTAATCACTGTTATAGGAGTTCATGAATCACTAACATCTAAAGCTGATATAAGATAATCACCACAAATATTTCTACCTAATATAATTATGAGATATTTTCACCTACATTTTCCCTTCTCTGTTTAAAAAGCAAGGCTACATCATGTTAACTCTTTTTTCAAGGTGAAAGGCATTACACAAAGAGAGCAGTACTTGATGAAGAAAATACAGGCGGATTCATTTAAAATCCATTAGGATCACAACTGGATCTGAAAGGCCTAGGTGTAAAAATCCCTTTGTCCGTGGGTTGTGTTCGCAGGTGGTAAATAGGGCTCTGGGAAGTCGGGACTGCATTCATAGCAGCAGTGCTTCTGTACAGGAATGAGGGTGGGTGACCATAGTAACAGTAGAAGCATTTAGTTCTCATACCTTGCTACAATGCAGCACATCTCTTCTAACGGGTGTGTCCAGGAGTATTTCTAACACCTAATTTCCATAACCCATATTCAAGCCAGCACATTTGGAATTTTACTTTGTTTGCTATCAACAGAAATGGAAATTTTACTGTTTGGAGATCACATGGCAAAAAGAAGGCAGAGATTTGGGATTTTAACATTTTTTGTCCCACAGTATATGTCTTCTATTCTCTGTAATAGTCAGGAAAATAGCAACAACAACAACAATAATAATAATCTCCTCTTGCTCTTGTCATTCTGCCACAATGCTTTATGTGTCTTCTACATGACAATTAATTAATCATGGGGGATGAATTTGTTAGCACTTCATTGTCACTGAACTGCATTCAATTGGTGTAACAGCCCTATGCTATTGGCAGGTGCAGATTCTATCATTGTTCCCATTTTGAAGATAGGAGACAAAGGAGTCAGGATATTGAAGATCTAGCCATAAGCTCCCTTGGTACAAAATCAGAGTCTGCCTCTCTACTATGATATGCCATGCGTTCCCGATATTAAGCTTCAGCATTCTGATAAAAAAAGAGTTTCTGTTTCCCTCACTGAAGTTCTTGTAGGTCCTGTCAACTAGAAAAGCACACTATACCATTCAGGGTGCTGTGTGTAAAATTTATAGCTCGAGAAAATGATGTTGTCTCTTTGGTGGTCAATGGTATGTGAAATCAGGTGACTGTCTTGGTCGAGTAGCTGAGACACAGATGTTCATATTACAAAATAAATAGTGGCCCTGAGTTAATAGGTATTTAAGATAGTGGGCACTGGGAAAGGTGGGAGAACAAGAAATCAAATATCTCCACCCTTAGCAAAGGCTGCTGTTGTCTGGAGTCATGGGTTAGTGAAACAAGACTGTTCATTTGGCTTTCCTGAAGACTGCCTCCATCTTCCTTTATCTCTGTGTGTGTGTGTGTGTGTGTGTGTGTGTGTGTGTGTGTGTGTGTGTGTGTGTGTGTGTGCGTGTCTGTGTGTGTGTGTGTCTGTGTGTGTGTGTGAGAGAGAGATGGGGCTTGAACTCTGGGCCCGGGAACTGTCTCTGACCTCTTCCGCTCAAGGCTACCACCCTGATCTGGACATTGTCCCTGAGCTCTTCAGCTCAAGGCTACTGCCCTACTCTTTGAACCACAGCCCCATTTCCCATTTTTCTAGTGGTTAATCGGAAATGACAGTCTCAGGTTCTTTAGTGTCCGGGTTGTCTTTGAACCTTGATCCTCAGATCTCAGCTTCCTGCATAGCTCGGATTATAGGCGTGAGCTATTGCACCCAGCAAGCCTCCATCTTTCTTAATGTATGACTTCATCGTTACAGAAAATGGACAAAAATAGCAGAATGGTATGGCAGTGATGGCAAAAACAATGACATATCTTAGAAACTCGTAGTTTCTGATTAGACCTAATAGAAATAATTGTGAGACTCAAGCCAGTTAGGGCCAAATGTTTGCTATGCCATTGTAGCATTTAGCCAGGCATTGGCAAATTAAAGGACCTCTGAGTGACGAGGGAACTGGAGCTGATGGTGCAGACTTCCTAGTAACATTCTCTGTTTTAATCAAAGAGCTAATTCTGAAACTCTTACTGTCAATGTAAAAAAATTCTCCCATAAATTTTCACATACAAAGCAAAGGAGAAAAGGAAGGAAACAGCTTTTCTAGTCAGGGCAATTTATTAGCTTTTCCCAGTCCTGAGCAAGAATGAAAACTAGGATTTTTGTGAAAGGTGTTCTAATACATTTAAATCGGTTCTTCAAATCATTATGTTCTTTCCGAGCTGACTTCGTTGCACATTGCTTCTGGGAAAACATCATACATCTGTAATCCAAATGAGAGCAATTAAATGCAAAATGTTTGACACATATTGGCAGGTGGGTTATTTACCAAAATTCTATTACTGTTCTTGGATCAAAAGGGATAATTTATTAATGAAGTTGGAAGGTGAAAACTTCATTACCAACCATTTATTAATATTTGAGAAACCACCTGTTTCCTTGTATTTTAATTTCATCCAAAGTCCTCATTAGGAATAAAAATATCCTACACAGTAGTAGTATGTGGCAACAAGTGTGAATTGATTAGTTTTATATGTGCTTGATAATTTATTATGTGTTTGGTAGAATAGAGAAATGAAGACATCACTCATGATGGTTATTTTTATATGTGTGCAGAATTTCTTGGTTTAAAAAAATCTTATTTGATTTACCAGAACCATACTCTGCCTCTCTCTTTATTCCATTTTGATAAAAATAGCTAATACTTATTAGACTTGTTGGCAGAATAATGTAAAAGCTTGATAGGAATTAATTGATTTAATCCTCTGTAAAAACTCACCTTGCATAGCAATTTGATTCCTTATACTTCACAAAGTGATGAAACTGAGGCACAGAGTCATTAAATAATTTGCCCAAGGTCACACAGAAATAATTATTGGGAGAGAGGTTAGAGCTTTGACAGGCTTTGCAGCAGAATATGTTACAATTTCAATAAATATTTAATGAGCTTTAATATTATTTCTGAATATCACATGGCAAATGAAGATTGTCACACTTATTATTGTGCACTCCATTGAGCTCACTTCAGCCATCATAATAGTTGTTTAACTAGAAATAACTGTTCAGATACTAATGCTTCATAAAGGGTAATCAAATTAAGCTATTAGTTCTCTCACAGTAACAGAATTCATTCTTTATGGGTAGCTTCAATGTGATGGGTTTTTACAGAAATCATCTCACTAGTCTCTGCAACAGCCTTGTGAGATAAGTTTTCCTTCTTGCTACTCATCCTTATGCCAGCTTCAAGTCTCATCTATAGTACGTGTTGTATTCCTAATATTCCTATCATCTTCATTTTTTCACATACATTGTTTTTAAAGTATTGTTACTTTCCTTTTTGCTCTCTGAATTTTATTCCTTAAGCAACATGTAAAACTAAAACATAGTGTGCAAAACTAGTAGAAATAAAAGAACTTGCCTAAATCACAATTCAAGTGCACAAAGAACTTGATAATATGCCATCGAAGTGAATATGGGTAATATGATTAGTAAGTTTCCTATGACTAATAGATTTTTAATGCTGAAATATAAATAAATAAATGAGGGAAGACACGTTTATTTTAAACATAATCATTTATTAAATATGATATAGTATTAAATTAACATAAAAATCTCAGAAATGGTATAGGCTGAATAACTGCATCAAAACTAAAAGCTAAATGATGAAACACTGAGAATTACAAAACAAGTCTTGAAAGATTATAAGAGACACACAATTGGAAATATCTTAAAAAAGAAAGCAAATACATTTGAAACAGGAAAGGGAAGGGGGCGAAACAAGATGATCGGAAGGGGGTAGAGGGAGGGAAATATGGACAAAAACATGAGAAGGGGGGTATCTGTGTGAGAAGTAATGCACCTACTATCTGGTGAATATAACTGTAACCCCTCTCTATATACATTATAATAAAAAGATAGCAAATATATGTTATATGTGTATACGTGCATATGTACATGTATATGTATATATACACACATATATATGTGTATGTATGTATGAACTTAGAACCAAAATGTATTAAGAACTCTATAGCTAGTCTTGCTAATATAACACATCCTTATTATTTTTAAGAATTACTTTGTATATTTACTGAAATTATGTTGGTGCTTAAACTTTGAACTCTTGCTTGGCTACTAGGGTTTGAACTCAGGGCCTCACACACTTGGTGGGCTTTTTTGGCTCAACAAGCATACTCTACCACTTGATCTACAATTCCGTTTCTAGAATTTTGCTGGTTAACTGGAGATAAAAGTCCTTCAGAAGCTGTGTGCTGGTGGCTCATACCTGTAATCCTAGTTACTCAGGAAGCTGAGATCTGAGGATAACGATTCAAAACCAGCCTGGGCATGAGAGTCCATGAGACTCTTATCTCCAATTAACCAACAGAAAATCAGAAGTGGTGCTGTGGCTCAAAGTGGTAGAGTGCTAGCTTTGAGCTGAACAGCTCAGAGACAATGCCCAGGCCCAGAGTTCAAGCTCCATGACAGACAAAAAAAAAAGTCATTCAGAATTATCAGCTTCGGCTGCCTTTGAACTTTGATCCTCAGCTGTAGGCTTCTATGTACTTAGGATTACAGGCGTGTGCTACCGGTATGTAGCTTTTGAAGGAATGTTTATAATATTTAGGATAAGGAACATAGTAAAGTTTAAAATAAATGGATTAAGTATATAGTCTGAGCAGTTTGAGAAAGCAAGAGAACAAAAAGGGAATCAAATGAAGGGTGTTGAAGAATGTTTTTTATTTAAAAGAAGAAATATTAATTACACTAAATAAAATGGAATGCTTAAGATGGCAGGTATTCACTGACAGGGGCACAGCTTCTTTTCTCAGGTTCCAAGTTTGCCTCCTGACACGAACACATTTTCAAGAGGTTCTTTGGAGAGTGTCATCCTTTGTCTTGTACACAGACAGAAGCACATTGACCCCTCCACTTGTATTTCTTGTCATTTATTCCTATCAGTCCACGAGGAAAACCATGGGGAACAAGTGTTCTATGTGTTAATGAATTTTAAACCCTAGGGACTTTTGTTGTTAGAGACTTTTCTTCGTCTTCTGCCTTGAAAATTAGCATGCAGAAAGAATTTGGAAAACCAATTAATTATAAATTAGGGGATTAATTATTAAAAATCATTGTTCCAAAGATGTTTCCACACAAAACACTAGTGATACTAAATGCTTTCATATATTCATTCTTTCTCAAAAGGGCTTCTTTGAAGTCTTTTGTCCTATGGAAACATTTTAGTCTAATACGAAAATGATTTCATGTCTCATCTGGCATACGTGCAGGTGTTTGTCTCCATTTATCAGAGAGCACGCATTTAACCTGTTTGCGTGATTTCAGTTTTCCTGGTAAAGCAGAAATATTCATCAGACTACTTAAGGTTTATATCACTCTGTAGCAAAGCAATTTATCATATCCTTACATAAGCTCCCTCTTTGATGAATGAAATTTTCCTTCATGGGTACAGTCAGGAGCATACCAAGCTGATATCTAATAATATTTTTGTTGTTGTTATTATTTGGCCAGCAGAGCAGGGGAATGATAGCTTAGGACCTATGATTTTGAGATGTGAAAATAATGGCAAGGATACATATTAGAGACAAGCATGCCCACTCTCCTCTCTCCCAAATAGTTCCTCTGTACACTTGTGAATATTTACTAAACATTGCCAACCCTCTATCTGACCATGTGTTATTTTTTGTGCGTGTGTGGGTCATGGGGCTTGAACTTGGCCTGGGTGTTGTCCTTGAGACTCTCAGCTCAAGGCTACCACCCTCCCCTTGAGCCAAGCCCCACTTCTTGTTTTCTAGAGGTTAATTGGAGATAATAGTCTCAGGTCTTTTTGTGCCTGGATTGGCTTTGAACCTTGATTCTCAGATCTCAGCCTCCTGAGTCGCTGGGATTACAGGTGTGAGCCACTGTGCCTGGCTATCATGTGTTAATTTTTCAAAAGGACATTTATATATTGTTTCTGGCTTCAGAAAGTTTACAATCTAGTTGGAAAAGGAAACTCTGTCCATGTAAACTTTCAAATAACTTTCAAATAATGTGAGAAGGAATGTAAGCAGCCAAATGTAATCTAATGAGATGACAAAAAAGGAATAAACTGAGAGGGCAAAACATTCTTTTGTCTCCAGTAAATAGCCTAAACAATGAAGCAGTCTTTTCTGGGATGTGACATGGAGCCTGGGAGATGGGGTCTCTCATGAATGGAAGACCAAGGATCATCTAAAGGAAAGGGTACTTGCTCCTCTGCTCGGTGCAGGCAGTGTGTTGTATGAAAGGTGATTCATGTCACTAAGAACTTGGGAACTTTCCAAAACAGCTACATATCTTTATTTTCTATGTGAATACTCTCAAATTCCACACTGAGATAATGTTTCTGAAGAAAATATTCTGGGGTGTTTTTAGACAACAGAGGGTGGACTTTTTTTTTTTCCTAGTCCTGGGCTTGAGCTCAGGGCTTGAGCACTGTCCTTGGATTTTCTCAAGACTAGAACTCTACCACTTGAGCCTCAGCACCACTTCTGGCTTTTTCTCTATGCATGTGGTACTGAGGAATTGAACCTGGGTCTTTGTGCATGCTAGGCAAGCACTCTACCACTAGACTAAACTCCTGGCCATGGTGGACATTTTTTTTGAGATATCTGATAACCATAGATCTAATCTGAAGAAACTTACTTTGTCATTTCAAGCACTATTTAATTCAAAAATTTTAAGTTCTTATTTAGAAGGCCAGAAAGATGTCTGCTTTGCCAGCTCATGGTCCAATAGACTTCCATATTTTTTTCCCTGGATTTTAGATGATAGTATATTCCTCATCAACAACAACCACCTCCACAACAAACATCTTACCAGCCTTTAAGGGACGTACCTATTATTCTGCATAATTCTATGATATTTTATTTTTTCATATATTTTTATTGTAATTAACAGAAGGGTTACATTATATTCACCAGATAGAAGGTGCATTACTTCACAAACATTGATGCCCTTTCTCATGTCTTGGTCCCCATTTCCTTCTCCCCACCCCCGCCCCTCATCTTGTTTCCCCCCCTCCCTATCCAATTTCAAATAGCCAAATAAGCATATATACAATATATCAGATAACAAGGTAAAATACTGTACCAATATGAAATAACCAAGGGACATCAAAAAGAGATGAGAGATAATATAGTACAATAAGGACAACAATCACTCATATGGCTTTTGTTTCTATATCCTGGATGTCCTTTCATTTAGTGTCATACTATATGGCCTTATGTATCTAGGTTTTGCTCTATTGTAAATCTCTGCTAGGAAAGCTCAAGGTTTCTACTGACAAATGAGCCTAGGTTCCTTTGAGTCTGGCTTATAAGAAATAAGAATGGCCTATAGACACATGAAGAAACGCTCGACATCTCTGCCCTACCCCTTGAGCCACAGATCCCATTTCGCCAGTTCCAGTTTTCTGGTGATTAATTGGAAATAAGAGTTTCAGTTTCAAGGGGATTTTTAGTATCTGGGCTGGCTTTGAACTTCGATCCTTGGATCTCAGCCTCCTGAATAGCTAGGAAGACAGGTGTGAACCACCACTCCAAGATTCAATTATTTTCTTTCTAATATGAGCTTGGCATGCCAAGGAAGATGGTTCTTTTTCTAATCTCACCTAGTGTCTTCCATGTAATCATCTGACAAGATGAATCAATAGAACCTCCTGTGTCTGGCAGTTGACAGATACCAGACAAGATCACCTCATTTCTCCTCTATATGATGTTTATAATTGCCCAGATTGGCTTGTTATTTTAAAAAAATGATCTCAGATTTCCAAATGAAAGTAAAACAATCGCACATCTTTATTTGACTCTTTTTTAAAATCCCTGCATCCCACTTATTAATAAGATAAATGTCCCACATTTATTTAAATAACCAAGCTTTCCCAGTTATTCTTGAAATGCTTCCTGATTTTGGCCAATAGACTGTACACATATAACCTATCAATTTCAGATAGTATTGGCCTTCTGGGTTTCTTCTTTGAGCCTGTTGATATACTTTCTACTTGTGTGGAATTTGGCCCCTGTGGTCAGACTTATATTTCTCTTTTCTGTTCCTAAATTAGCTTGAGTAGGGTGATGTCTCAATATTATACAACCTGTGTTCTTTTGCTGGATGTGTGTGTGTGTGTGTGTGTGTGTGTGTGTGTGTATGTGTGTGTGTGTGTGTGTGTGTGTGTGTGTGTGTTTGCACGTGTGTAAATTTTGGGGCTTGAACTCTGGGCCCCGGCACTGTACCTGCAGTTAGAATGACAGCTAGCTAGTGTGTTGTAGGCTAGGAAGTGATAAAGCATTAGCCTTCAGCCAAAAATTTAAAAAAAAGAAGTTAAAGGACAGTGCCTACAACCTGAGTTCATACTGACACACAGCTATGGATACAATGCCAGAAGAAATATATGAAGAATAAACTGGAAGGAAAATCCTGGCAGAATAGCAAAGGAGAACCTGCACTTGTTTTTGTTCAGGCATAGTGCTCTACTTTCTAGATGACTTCTTAGATGTCAATTGTCCCTGGATAAATATCATCACCCCAATCTGGGAACATTTTCTTTGGGTCTAGAAACCGTTTTCCCCTATCTTAAAACTAGCAGGTCAGAAATTCTGGTAGTGGGGACCTGTGGCCTTTGTTCCAGTCAGCCTTTCAGATGACAGATACATACTAATTTTTGACGACTCCTTACTTGGAGATGGCTTATAGCAGACACAGGTAGAGGTCTCTACGTATTGATGGAGAGAACAGTTTAGCTCTTATATGCATTCTTCTTGCTCTGGACCACACTTTCTGATGATGGAGTTCTCACACTGCCATCCCCACTATGCTTCTGTAAGACAACCTATTTCCCCACAGTTGCATTAGTCTGGTTTCTAATAATATTATCTGTTCTTTCCCAGCTTCATGAGTGTCATAAAGGCTCCCTTCTGCTTTCCTACCTCTACATTAGTTGTATCCTTCTCTCTCCATATGGGTAAATTTGCCCTACTGCAAGCCTACTAAAGCATTAATTAATTCCATTTCCTGCTGGCATCCTCCAATTCTGCTCCCTCCCTGCAGGGTTCTCCTTCCCAGCCTCCTTTGTCCTGAGCCTCTCCACTCATTATGTAGCCTGGATTATGATAAATAATAGAGATGAAATAAAAGCTGTTTACTTCAAGACTTTGTTTCTCGAAAAGGTAATCTCCAGAGCTTACTTACAGTGTTGATAATGGGAGAACATATTCCTAGAATTTTTCTCATCTCAAGTACCAGCAGCATCTGCCCTAGTATATTTTCACGTATGGGTATTTGTGTGCACTTGACACATGTAGGTATACATACAAATGGGACAGCAAGAATGAATTGAAAATAAAAGAAATTTCTGGCAGAATGAGAAATGAAACCCTGCAATCTCCTGGCAGCTGCTTCAGATGTCAGAATACAGTTGTCAGTAAAACAACAGATCCTGGTTTGAAAAGCTCCTCTCTATGGGGGAGAAAAGTAAGATTTTTGTAATACTGCAAGTGAGATTATAAACTCAGCTGGAGCTAATGCGTGTGGTTTGCTCCCGAGCTTAGTGATCTTAGTGATGTTGTGCATATATATATATATATATTTAATTTTGTTTTGATTTTTATCTTTTGTGTATTAAAACCCTGTATTAAAACTTACCCTGAGCTAGTCAGAGAAAGTAACACACAGCAGAACATTTCCCCTGAGACAGGCCACACATGGACAAAATCCAGTTTAACCATGAGCTTGATTCTAGCTCTGGGTGCAAAAACGGCAGAGCCGTAGTTACACAAAGGCACTCCCATAAACTTTCTGTAATCAAATCTGACAGAATTTTCCCTATAAACAACAGTAATACCTTTTACCCAAAGATAAATACCTTTTACCCAAAGAACATTGAACAAGAAAGGTTGTTGCAAGCTCTGCTCCTTAGGTGAGGATTTTTTGAGCAGGCAAAGAGAGCCTCAGCAGGAAACAAGTAGGAAAAGAAATGACTCTCACAGTTTATAAAAGAGGCATTGATTACAACTTCCATATATCTTTCATGGAAAATCTATGGACTTTGGAGGTTCGCCTTTGCTATTCTGCCAGGATTTTCCTTCCAGTTTATTCTTCATATATTTCTTCTGGCATTGTATCCATAGCTGTGTGTCAGTATGAAATCAGGCTGTAGGCACTGTCCTTTAAATTCTTTTTTTTTTTTTTAATTTTTGGCTGAAGGCTAATGCTTTAATCACTTCCTATCCTACAACACACTAGCTAGCTGTCATTCTAACTGCAGCTCCACTTCTGGAATTATCTTGGTTAATTGGAGATAAGAGTCCCATGATTTGCTTGCTTGGGCTGACTGTGAAGTGTAGTCCTCTAAATCTCAGACTCCCAAATTGCTTGGATTACAGTGCCAGTAGCCAACTATGAGAGCACATTTTAAAATGATCATAAATGTTATACAATACAAACTTTATCATGTTAATCATTTGTAGGTATATAGTTCAGTAATATTAAATATTGATTATGCATACTGATGTACAACCAATCTCTTGAAATTTTACATTTAAATTTTTTTATTGTAGTAGCTGGGCTTGAACTCTGGACCTGGGCATTGTCTCTGATTTCCTTGAGCCATAGCACCACTTCTGGTTTGCTAGTGGTTAATTTGAGATAAGAGTTTCTCAGACTTTCCTGCCCGGGCTAGCTTTGAACCACAATCCTCAGATCTCAGCCTTCTGAATAGGTAGGATTACAGGTGTGAGTCACTGGCACCCAGCAAAATTTTGTATCTTTCAACTCAGAAAACCCTATTGGTATTAATTTTATTCTATTTTCTTTCCCCTCATGTGTTTTTAGAGCATATGTTAGATGGCTTCCTTCTTTTAAACTCAAGGTTTATATTCTTGAATGTTTGTCATGTATTATAAATAACCCACCAGCATTAATGTGCATTTTGAATAAATATTGCTCTCTACTGGAATGCACTTATTTACAAATATTTTTGTTTAAATTTTAACTCTGTGAGACCCCATGTCGACAGAAGTAAGATTTATTTTTTTCTCAGGTCAGAGTGAAAAATGTGTGAAGTGATGAGAGTGACATTGAAAATGATGATGATAATGATGTTAAGTGACAGAACAGTATAAATAATGCTGAGAAATAACATAAATTGCACATCCTAGAGTTTTCAAGAGACATTATAAAACTGTGCCTCTTAGACTTACCCCAGATATTTTACTGAACTGTATCAAGAACAGATTTGGACTATTTTACTAGTATTTTCATCGAATCTAATGATTCCACATAGCCTAGTGCTTTTCTGCAGAGCTTTACCTTAAGCTGCAGATCTTGTGTCCAGGACCAGAGTAGATTGCAATTTCCACAGACATCCATTTTTAATTCCTGGATATCCTATGGGATTAAGATGTCCATACAGTTCTTTAATAGGTCACCTCCTCTGGTGGCAAAGGCTTCTCAGGATTCTCATAATATCACAGATAATTAAGATGTGCTTTTCTAGTCTACATTTCATCTAGTTGTTTTAAATAACAAGACAAAACAAACAGCAACATTGAAGTCTGCTCTTTGAGGTGCTTAAAAATATTGATACTAGAGAGGTGAGACTTGTAGATTTCCATTGTCACATCTTGCACTGTCTGATCTTGGGGTGAAATGACTCAATCTCAGTATCCTAATGTTGACTATTACTTAAGTTAGTTTATATGTGTGGAAATTCTGAAATATTTTTCTGGTGTGCTGTACAATGGATGTGAGTGGCAAAAAATAATAAATTATTAATCTTCTGCAGTTCTGATCACTAGGCCCTGTCATCACTACATGATTATTTGCTTTAGAAACTCAATGAGCAGGTAAACTCCATTGCAATAGCTGTCTCCAGCTACAGTTTCCCACCGCCTCTAAGTCTGGTTTAGGATCATCTGTGCTTTTTTTCTCAATGTTGCTGCCACAATGTGGCACTAAATCGAAAAGAAAAGCTCTTGGATAGCAGTCATGTTCTTGAGACACAAGTATTGTAGGAAGAAAGGACCAGATGCCATTACAAAACCAGATCTCTTTTGTGAGGATGGCTTATTTTTTTTTCTGGTTTTTTTTTTTTTTTTGTGAGTGTGGTCATAAGCTTACTCCGGATATTATCCACTTGAGAACCACGGTCACCAGGTGATATTCTTCTGACCTTCATCATCACCATACATGATAGACCATTTCCAATTATTTCAATTCAGATCTCTCTCGTCTTAGGAACTCTCTATTATAGTAAAGGCTGTCATGGCACTGGTAGCCTCCCAATGTATTAAGTTAATGATATTTCAGCCTTCAGAGCTGAATGGACAGACTCCACTACTCTTCAGCTTTGCTTAAACCTGCTTATTCTACATTCTTTTACACCTGAAACTCTGTTTTCCTGAGTGCACTGAACATATTTGCATAATTGGAATCTTCCCTATCAAGTTTGTCCTTTTCACTCTTTTCCTTTGGTGATAGGACAAGTCTAACCTCTATTACAATATTCTAGTTCCCACAGCATCTTTTGTTTCTTATACCAACTGTCAATATTTTCAGGTTCCTTCCAATTGATTTTTATTGTTGTGTAATGTTCATCACTATCATCTCTAGATCCATAATGTAAGACATTCCAGATTATGATTAATTTTATGATGAATAGGAACTGAATTCGAGCAACTCTTACAGAATGTTACCTGTAAAAGCTCCTGTGGTTTTGACTATTAAGATGTAATCTCAGTTAAACATCTTACTCTCCATCCTTGAATCTCACTTTGGCAAAATCCAAATAGAGCAAATATAGATCCTAATAAAAGATGTTCATTAATCCGGGTCCCTTGTCTCATGTAAATTTGCTGTACCCATTAATTTCTCCAGACTCTTTTACAATTTTAAAGGCACCAGTGGACTCTTATCTTAAACTATCTACTCTTGTTATAGACCACCCCAAATTTTTCAAGATTTATACCATAGATTTAAGTAGAATATTTTTGTAAGGTAATAATACCTTTAAAAATGAGGTTTTATTATGACATTCATGATCCATTTGAAGAAACATTTTCCAGAAAATTAAAAATAAGATTGTTATTTTCATGCTTTGTTAATAAACCATAGCTGATTTAACACAATTGATCTCTTTTGTCTACTGAAGATCAAAACAGTAACAATAGTAACAGTAGAAATTATCATTTGCTAAGCACTAGCTGAATTTCTAGAATGATTTGAGTGTTTAGTTCTCATAATAATTAGGTAAAGAATATGTTACTATTTTTATTATAACTAAAGGAATTGAGCTGCACACCAAGTAAAATTAAATTAAATTAATAAATAGAAAAGAAAAAATAGATACTTTTCTGTATCCAGGGCCCATGTTTTTTGTACCTTTTACAGAATAAAAAAATACTTAAAGTTGAAACAGCAGCAAATCTTTGCCTGAATCCTTTGTAAATATTCATAAAGTTTCACTGTGAAGTAAGCATGGCTTTCAGTAAAGGTCTTTTTCACTAAATTGAAGGCAATAGTTTATATTCTATCTTTATGTAGTACCCTATATTGTTCTATAACATGACATTTCTTTTCATTCCTATTCTTTATGTACACGGGACATGTTATGGAGAAGTACAGCTGTTTTGAAAGGTACATACTTATTTTTTCTTTCTGCGATCCAAATTTTAAAAATTCCAGGTTAAAATGAATCAAAACTTTACTTTATGTTAAAGTAAAATAGAAGCACAGTAAGTTTAATTTAAAGACCATATTTCCTAGAATTTCCAGTTTATTCAACACAGTCATGAATCAGAGAGAGAAGGGAATACTTTTGATCAGCTAAAAGATAAAATCCCTAGAGCTAATTTATAGAAAAATCACTCCAGGGCCGGAAGTTTGGCCTAGTGGTAGAGTGCTTGCCTAGCATACACGAAGACTTGGGTTCAATTCCTTGGTATCACATACATAGAAAAAAGCCGGAAATAGTGCTGAGGCTCAAGTGGTAGAGCTCTAGTCTTCAGAAAGTCCAAGGAGAGGGCTCAGGCCCTGAGCTCAAGCCCAGGACTGGCAAAAAAAAAAAAAAAAAAGAAAAGAAAAGAAAAGAAAAATCACTCCAATCTTCATTTTCACCATGATTTACAGTCCTAACAGGATTTATTTATTATTCACTCACTTCTCATTTAAAAATAACATCTGCTTCTATTTTTCCCCAAAGACCAATCTCAATAGTTTAGCATTTTATTAAAAGACTCTCACAACCTGACCATAGCTTTCTTCAGGAATTTTTCTGTCTACTACTTATCTCTTTGTTCTTTATTCCCCTGCAACTCAGATCCTCTGAGTATAGTATCCACTTTTCTACCTCCCTGTTTCCTCTCTGTTTGCAATGTCCTTTTTGAGTCATCTTTCAAGGACTACAGCGTCTCAGATGCCTACAGAAGCTAGAGCTATAAATGAGGGAAATATGGCATTTTTTACATATTAAACAAGTAGAAATAACAATTGAAACAAGCAGTCTATTCCACCCTGCTTTTCTTAATGTGCTCTGCATTCCTAGCCTCTTCTTTATCTTTTTATTTTGATAGAGATCGCATGATCCAGGTATGTCACATGGGAATTTCAGTGGTACGGTCATATCTTTGAAGTTATTCTCAAAAATATTTTCAAGGGTAATTCAAAAGTCATACATTAATGGGCAATGTTTTGTCTGGGTTGGTTTGTACTCTTACTGTGACAGAATGTCAGTCATAAACAGGTTGCAAGAAGGGAAGGTTTTCTTTTTCTGCTTCAGAGGTTTCATTCCATCATGGTGAGGGGGGGTGGATATAGTAGAACCAGAAAATCTGACGTCATTTAACCAGGAAGTAGACAACAAGAGTGCCTGTGATAGCTTCCATTTCCTTTTTCCAGTATATTCCAACCAAAACTCAAGCCAGGAGGCTGACAAGGTCAACATTCCCCTAGTTAGTCTTATCTAGATATGTCCTAATCTTCTAGTTCTTTCTCAGTGTAATCAAGCTGAAAATAGAGACAAACCAACACAACATTTTAGAACCTCAATATTTGTGTACATGCGTATTCCTTTGTTTTTACTGGTAGAAATAAAACTCTGAAATCTATATCAATTCCTTCTGCCTGACTGTGTACTTGTTGCCTAATCTCCAAGGCTGGTTTCTTCTCTCTTTTTTTCTATAGGTCATATTTTTTTTCCTTTTTAAAATTTATTTTTATTATGTATAGAGGGGTTACAGTCACATTTGTACGGGAAGAGATAGGTGACTTCTTCAACATTGTTACCCCTTCCCATGATTTCTCCCACTTTCCCTCTGCTTCCCTCCCAGGTTGTAGAGTTCTTCTCCAACACATTGTCTTGTGACAATGACTGTTACACTGGTTTGTACCACTGGTTTGTTCTTTGCCATTTGCCTTATCATTTTGTTTTTCCCTTCTCTTCCCTGATGCAAATAAGTGAATAAATGTGAATACAATTCACCAGGTAAAAGTCAGATACAGCAGCAACAACAGAGGATAAGCCTCAAGGGAAAGAAAAAAGAACAAGAGAAAAAAGAAAAAGAAAAGAGTCAAAAATACCTTTACATAGAACATTAAAACAATAATCCAAGGTTGGTTTCTATATGTGGTTTGGAACAGGTGGTTTCTGTAGTCTTTAGACATGGCTATTTCAGAGTCCATACATTATTATCCTCTTCCCAGCCTAACACATGAAATCCATCACACACTTGACATCCTCTCACTGCTTGTTGCATTAACACATCTCAAATGAATAATTCGGTGAAGGAACATGGCAGAAGTGAAGTGGATATGATTCACTTAGAGAATGGTGAGGCTTTGATTTAGCAATAAAATATGTAAAGGAGGACTTGTCTGTTCAAACCACATAGATGGCAGCGTTTGTGGCTCAAGTGCGTTCATTTAATAGCTACGTGCTGAAGGCCCACGCTGAGTCAAGCACCCTTCTATACACTGGTGATTTGGGAAAGTAACAAAACAGAAAATATTAGTGGGTGCTAGGCTTTGTAGATGGTTTGATGGTCTGTCAAGGTTTAGTGCACTAAAATTTAATCAGGATTGTGAGATAAGAAGTCTTAAGCTATTGTATTAGAAATGGAGCCTCTGGAAGGTGATGAGGACCAAAGAAAGCCATTGAGGTGGAGCCTTGGGAGTAAATTCTGGTGGTTTTATAACAGGAAGAGACCAAAGACAAGCCCAGACATGCATGTTTTCTCTGTGTCTTCTCATTTGATATTCTGTGCTGCAATGGCCTTTGCCAGATGAGACCACTGGACTTTGCACCTAGACTCATGAGTGAAAGTTAATCTCCTTTGTTAAATAAGGCAGCCTGCCTTGGATATTTTTTAAATTTAATTTAATTTTTGCCAGTCCTAGGGCTTGAACTCAGGTCTTGGGCACTGTCCTTGGGCTTTCTCAAAGCTAGAGCTCTACCACTTGCACCAAAGTAACCACTTCTGGCTATGTGGTACTGAGGAATTGAACCTGGGTCTTCAAGCATGCTAGGCAAGCACTCTACCATTAAGCCAAACTCCAGGCCCTTTTTATTATATTATATTTTATTATAATAATGAAAAACAAATGTGAAAGAAGGGGACAAAACAAGAAATAAAAGCAACCAATGAAGCTAGTCTTATCTTCTATCATTATATATTTTGGGAAAAAGAAACAGAGATTGAGCAATGGAGAACTTGGGGACTGGGGAGAGGGGCATGTGCGTGTTGACACTGGCTAGTTACCCTGGGCCTCTGAGAGAAGGGAGCACTGGAATCGGACCTTGAAAGGACAAGGAATCCATTCAACTGGATATCTGGAGGAAGAGAACTTCTAGGAGCTGGACCTGCAAGTTCAAATTCCATGGCAAGCAGAGGTCCATGCCATGAATGACAGAACGGAGTCTAGATAGGAGAGAGTGAAGTAAACAGGGAAAATCAGAGGTGAAAGGCTGTAACAGGAAGGATGGGGTGTGGAGATGTCTTGAGACCCAGTTGGGAGCAGTTTTAAATTTCAATCCAAGTTACGTGGAAGCCATTGTAGCAGCCGAATCATAATATGATCTGATGTATTGGGGTCATTCTAGTAACTCCATTTAGACACCGCCGAATGGAAAACAAAATGGAGACGATGATCACATAGTGATGGAAACGTTACAGACTGAGAGGATGGAAACCTGGAGCAGAGTCATGGTTGCAGAGATAGAGACTGATTGAGAATCAGGATTCTGTTGTCGTTAGGGTCCTCAGTCTCCTCTGTCCATTATCTTCTGAATTTTCTCTGATATCAGTATTACAAATAAAGTGATGAAAAGGCCTGCTACACTTGCCCTTTGTATTGCAGATCATAGGCTATTTTCTATTTTTTTTTTTGCCAGTCCTGGGCTTGAGCTCAGGGCCTGAGCACTGTCCTTGGACTTTCTCAAGGCTAGAGCTCTACCACTTGAGCCTCAGCATCACTTCCGGCTTTTTTCTATGTATGTGGTACGGAGGAATTGAACCCGGGTCTTCATGCATGCTAGGCAAGCACTTTAACCAGTAGGCCAAACTCCCAGCCCCTATTTTCTATTTTTTAAAAAATCTATTCTCCATTCTGAAGGCAGTGTAAGTTTATCATAGTGTAAGTCTCCTTACGCTCCCCACTTCCTTTCTTAGGTCAGGCCAGCATCTCCTCTCTTGTTTTATATATAATGCAACTCCACTCCCTGTCAGGGCCACAGTGTGCCTGTGGTCTGATTTCTCATTATGGTGTCAAATCTTCCCAATCTTCATTACAATAAAGCTATCCACTTAGTTTCTTGGAAGCATTAGAATCCTCTCATACTCAAAGTTTGCCTGTTTAACCTATACTTTACCTATATGTTCTGCCTGGCCCCCTTTTACACCATTCTTTTTAATTTAATTTTTATTAGCATAAATCAATTGTGCATAATGATTTTACTATGAAATTTACATACATACATATATTGTACTTCGATCAAATATATATGCACATGCACATATATGTATTTGGGAAGTGAAAGGGAACTATATATGAATTATATATTTATGTGTGTTCATATGCCAGTTTAGTACTCCTATAGTATGTAGCTTTCATCTACACTCTATTTTCCTCTTGTTTGGCTGGTAAGTTTCTTCTCATCCTTTCTTATTGCATGAACTCAATGCCGAGCACTACTTCCTCTGGAACTCTTCTAAGATTTCTGCCTATGTGTATTTCCTTATTATAGGTTGGCTTTGGTTCACATTGTATATTGTTTCTTTTCACATTTGTGTAGTGATTTAATCAATGTCATCAACTCTGATGGCACTTCTCTGCTGACTGTAAGGTCCTTGGGAATAAAGACTGTGTCTGCTTTCCATCATTGTTTATTCTAGGCATTGGGTACAATGTCTAGCACATATATGTTGACTGGAAGGATGGATGGATGGATTCATGCATGCATGCATAATCTGATTGGCATGGAACTTGAACATTACTCATTTTGCTATTTCTCACTGTTCAGTGCAATTTGTAATCTTGGACACATGAATTGAAAACAATAGCAAGTGTTAATTATCCCAAATGTGCTGCTGGAAAGCTAGACGACAAAGGCAGCCATTTTGTCCTATCTGGAGATAAATAGGCACAGTTTGAGTAATGGTAATTAAAGCAAGAATTCAACTGGTGAATCACATCGACCATCTCTTAAGTAAATGCATGGACTCTAATTATGTCAGTTCCTCATTTGGGGACTCACAGTTTTGTGTGCCTATGTTTACCCCTTGGAAAGATCTGTGAGCCCAGAATGAAAAGCTTCTTTTACCAATATCTTGTGCTCTTTGATTTTTACCAAACTCTTTCACATTCTCATGTTGGCAAAGGGAAAATGGTTGGTACAATAATATTTTTGGTATTGATCACCTTAAAAAATTTACATATGAGAGCTTTCAATAAAAATAGCTTTGTGATAGTTTTACAAAGCCTTAAATATACTATTCCTTTCCTGTTCCTAACCAAATAGATCATCTTCTGTATCTTTTGACTGAAATGATTTTAAATGCATGATGATAGAATGTGTTATCAAAAGGCTAAAACAATATTCCATCATGAATTTTACAAGGTCAAGAAGCTGTCAATACTTGATTACCCAATTGAAGAATAGTGTTTTATTTTTAAGCATTCTTCTCATAAATTCTATCTTTTAAATTTCTCATAAACAAGCTGGTTCATCTAGTGATCAAGCAGTTTAAATGTAGGTTTTATGGGACTTAGGGTTGTTATTATTGAAACCAAACTAATAAAGTACCAAGGCAGTTATTCCTGGTAAACCTTAGGACAATAAATAAAAGAACAAAGGGAGAAGGAGAAAATAATGTGCATGTGCTGAACAGAAAGATACTGCAGAATACTGATTAGGAAAGTGATCTGGGAGTTGAAGAAAACCAGCTTAATGTGCAATGGTAGAAAGGGAGCACAGAAAATGCTATCACTGGGGAGAGACAATACAAATCAGACTTGGCATGGTTAATCTAAGCTTAAGGGCAATGTCACCAAAAGAATTGTTCTATACATTGCTTCTGGCCAACAAGGGTGCAAACTATTGCAATTCGTTCGGAAAGTGTTTAGTAAAGACACAGCTACAGGAATTTACTGTTGTAAGGATAGCAGATAGCAACACAATGAAGATTCACAGCCCTAGTAGTAGCTTCACAGTGAAATCAGTGTCACTGACCTTTTCTTCCATGTGGGCCACTGGGAGTTAAATCAATAAGAGGAATGGTCAAGTTTATATGAAATGGAACCTCCAGCCATTTTAGCCAGATTCAATGGAATTTTCCACATTCTACACAATCCCGAGATATCCACCTTAGCTATTTAATCTTTCTTCCCAGAGATAATTTTTTGTCTTCTTTGATGAATATTTGAATTTTTTATCTGACCCTTTCATTATTAGTTTTCTATTAGAACTAAATAAGATAGTAAACCTAAAATAATGTATGAAATTCTTTGTCCATGTTCAATGCTCATTTGTATATATCATTCAATCAATTACCATCCTTATATTTTTTTCTTCATCTCATTCCGGTCCACTTCACTTTGACTTTATTTTAAAATACTCTACTATAATACCATAGAGTTGAGAGCTAAAAATCATCTATTGAGTCTTATTTTTTGTCAGTCATGGGGTTTGAACTCTGTGCCTGGGCACTGTCTCTGAGCTCTTCAGAGACACTCTACCACTTGAGCCACAGCACCATTTCTGGTTTTCTGGAGGTTAGTTGAAGAAAAGAGTCTCATAGATGTTTTGTGCCCCAGCTGGCTTTGAACCACAGTCCTCAGATCTCAGCCTCCTGAGTAGCTAGGATTGCAGGTATGAGCCACCTGTGCCCAGCCAAAATCATCTCTTGATAATGTCATTTATGTATTGAGATCTCCTTGGATAGTGAATCTCATGGAAACACCTGTAGCCTGACATCACACAACTGGTGTCTCAGCAAGGACCTCTCTCCCATTTTCCCAAATGAAACACATTTTCAATATCAACAGAAATGTATATATAGAGATTTCTATTATTAGATTACACTAGTTATTCAGGAATTTTTTCCATTGTAACCTTTCCATACATATTTATAATATATTCAAATCAATCTTTTCCTCCTTTTCACTGTTCATTCTCTCCACTGTGGAAACATGTATATATCTGAAATCTATGTTCGGCATTCTCTTAATTTCTAGTATTCCCCAAACATATATCCTTCACCATTTGGGAATAAAAATTTCATATGTTGTATGAGCGCAAAAGAAAAATTAAATGAAAGCTAGTTTTGTCTAAATTTTTCCCATTTCTGGGTCAGTTCCTATAAAAGTAAATTGGATTTATTTCATTTAATTTATTTTTGATAAATCAAGTTTGACCATCCCTGATACCTTGATATTCCCTGTGTCATTAAAAATTGAGTTTATAATGAGTTAGTTAAAAAAGTCTCTATTTTTTGTGGCAAAGTGACATTTTTTTCAGATTAAACTTACAGTGCAACCTGTGCCAGTCAGCTTTCGGACTGAGTGGTTTTCTTGTCTCTCCAGAGCTAGATCATCAACAAGGTATCATTTGTCCGAGAATTGGGGACTTTTCTCATAGAAAGTTTTTCCTAGACTTCAGAATGTGTTGTGGTTTGAAGAGACTATGCAAAATGTTACACCCTCGGATAAATAGCAGGCAATAAATAAATCAGTGTACCTAATATATGTGGCCAAAGTAAAAATAGCCTTTAGAGCTTTGAAGCTATCAGAAATGCATTGTACAAAGATAGCTAATTTTATTCCTCCTGTAAGCAAATTTTAAAGGCTTAACTTCTTAAATGTATAAAATCCTCAAGTGTCATAAGATATATCCTGAGATAATTGTTAAGGTGGCAGTTGATTCAGTCTTTTAATTTAAGTCAGAATTTATTCTTGAAGTCAACTATATGTGATACAATCTTTCTGGTGTTCTTATCTTGTCAAATGAATGTTCTTGAATTAGTCTAGGCTGCAGATTTGCAAAGCAGAGTTACTAACTGATTTCTAAGAAACAGGGGTAATGAAACTGTAAGATTCCCCTGGAAATTCAAAGCTTCATTTTTAATAATTTTATCTGACAGAAGAGACCTGTCACAATCTGAAAATCAGCTTTTGAGGCTTTAAACAGTATTTATGGACTAAAATAGAACTTATCATATCTCCAAATTTAGCAAAATGAGTGTTTTCTGGGGTTGTTCTTCATAATGGGCTGTTGTAATATTATGTGGAATATGTTAATGTGTCTATTAATTTTATTTACAAATAATAATATCCTTTTAAGATTACATTTTGAATTTAAGATAAAATACTATTTTTAAAACCCTTCTCTTAATTATATGTGTATTTCAAAGGTGTACATGTCTGATATTAGAATTGCAAGCTACACATTTGTAGAATCTTATTGAAGAATTTTTTGAATGTACAAAATAAAAATAATCCTAGTAATTCAGGGTAAATATTTTCCTGAATGCAATTAAATGAATTGCCTCTAAAATCTATTTCATGCAGCAAAAAGAGTCACTTGAAAGTGACTATACACGCAGACCTGGTTTTAATCCAGACTAAGTATAATTTTATACTTTTGTTTCCTTGGATGGATTTCTTTACTCTAATATCCCACCTCCTTTTTCTGGTAATCTTAAGAAAGATTAACATTTTATGCATACATCCATGTCAACGTACTATACTCAATAGCGTCCCCAAATTTGCATGCAATTTTCCTCTCTTTTATAAACCCTTTGTTTCTACGCTTTTCCTTACAATTTTGTGTTTTACATATACCTAGTACTTTTGTGAACTTCTCAATACTTTTAATTTATAATACAAATTATATTATCATATTTTTCTGAACTTGGGGCCTTATGCTTCCTGGGCAAAAATATCCTAGTGCTTGAGGCATATTTCCAGTGCTTTTTGGAATTAGTTATGATTGAGGTAGAGTCTCGCTTTGTTCCTGGGCTAGCCTGGGTTGGGATCCTATTTGTTTCCCCTGTTGGTAGGAATGGCAAGCACATCCTTTTGTACCCAGACATCTTTTTGTCTTTTTGCCTTTGTAGATGAGATGATAGGAGTATGCGACTGAGCCAAGTCACTGGTCAAGATGGAATTTCGTGGACTTTTATGTCCTGGCCTGGCCTCCATCCGCAATCCTCCAATGCCTGTGTCCTGAGTAGCTAAGATGACAGGCTTGAGCTCACTTGGCTTAGTACACTTTTTAGTAGGAACAAGGCTGCTTATTGCCAGCATTCAGTTATTACTTTTTGAATCTATACATGCTAATCCCTTCCTTAAAATAGTCTATGTTATAATAGTTAACAACTATTGACTGAATTCAAGCTTAGTCATTGAAATTTGTGTGCATTATACTATGATACACATATAAATGTTAACCTAAAAAGGTCATATAACTTTAGGACATTTTCTTCTCTTCTGAGAACATAGCACACTTTTTTTTTTTTTTTGATGAACTAGCCTATGCCAGCTTCTATGTAAAGACTACCTGCCTGGACAATCATTTGAACCAAACCTTCTGGGAACAGACATATATTCTAAGAGATGGAGAAAAAAGGTTCATACTCATCTCTAATATGTGA
Source organism: Megascapheus bottae (assembly GCF_031878675.1). NCBI lineage: Eukaryota > Metazoa > Chordata > Mammalia > Rodentia > Geomyidae > Megascapheus > Megascapheus bottae. Next base: position 40,059,368 of record NC_143510.1, read on the forward strand.
AGAATAATACACTGAGGTCATAGTTATTTAGTTATTGAATATTAAAGAATTTGAAATTCCCTCACATAAATTCTTAGCAAGCACTCTAGTGACAATTAGTTGTTAATTGTTGTTATTATTTAGATCATCCTTCTTTTGGAATTGAGAAGATGGAAAGCAGGCAATGGGTTGCCTGGAATAGATGTTTTTTTACCCACAGCTTAGAAAATGTCTGAACATTAATGAAGCCAAGCAAAAAAAAAGTTCTTAGGGCTGAAGAAAGAGGGACAATCAAGGAATTAGAGATTCAATCAGGCCACAATACACTTGTTAAAATGTCCCGGTAGAGAAGCCACTTAATTTCTTTTACAAAGGAGCATAAGCCAACTACCAGTTTCTACACCTATAATCCTAACTACTGGGGTAGTAAAAGGTTGAGGATTACATTTTGAAGCCATCCTGGACAGAAACATTCATGAGACTCTCATCTCCAATGAACCACCCCAAAACCCAGAATTGGAGCTGTAGTTCAAGTGGTTAAACAGCAACCTGGAGCAAAAAATCTCAGGGATAATGCCCAGTCCCTAAGTTCAAGACCTCATCACCCAAAACAGATAAATAACAGTAGTGTAAATGCTGAGGTAGAATATGTGGGGATCCCTAGATCCAAACCCCAGATCCAGAGTCTATTTACAAAAGGGTATTATTCAATCATGTTTTTTACTCTGTTATATAGTCAGCAAATGAGTAATTCTCTGGCAAAATTAACTAACTTGTAAGACAAATTTGGTATTCAAGACTGGATCTTCTCTCTCTCTCTCTCTCTCTCTCTCTCTCTCTCTCTCTCTCTCTCTCTCACACACACACACACACACACACACACACAAGCATATGTACAGCATTCTTTGGTGTATCCAGATGATTTCTTAATTAAATATTTGGCCATGTCTGCATTGCCTTAATGAATTAAGAATGGCAATGATGCTGAAATAGACTAAAATTTTAATAATTGCTGTTGTTCCACCTAATTAGGAGGCTCATACTGACCAATGAAGATCTCTATTTACTGTCATTGTGATGAGTTGATATCCTAAATGTTCACATTCAGTATGAATGGAGGAAATGGAGCTTCTTAAACACATACACACACACACACACACACACACACACACACACACACACACACACGAAATACAAATAATTGAAAGTCTGAATGTCTATATTGATAAGCATGAAATTGTGCTTGGAATTGAAATTTGTATCTTCTACAAATTCTATCACTTAGCTTATTAAACAACTGAAAACAAATCTTCATGTTTCTCTGGTTATATGAAAATTTCAGAAAAATTAAGCTGCAGAAAGTTGTGAAGTTCCCTAAGTGAAAAAATTATCTTAATAATTTTCGTACAACGCTTGTTGTATTTTAGTTTGAACTTACGTTGAATTTAGGGCCAGCAGAAGTTAAACAATGATTTTTTATTTGCTTTTTAAGTGTGTGCCTTTGATTCTTAATTTAATTTTACCTGATAAATAAATGAGAGATATTTAAATAGAAATATTATATGCCTATTCTATATCTTTTCTAGGTAACAATATTTTGTTCAACCATGTTTGTATTATGCCAAACATTTGTCTTTAAAATATTGTTTTGCGTAATATATAATTGTTTCTATATACTAATTCATCTAGTATTAGTCTGCAATATCTAAGACTATGAAAATCTAATACTGAGAAATATCAGCTAGTTGAATTTGTTATCAAATTTCAAATCATTTGGGTAAATATTACAATGGACAAATCACAGACTAATCTATTTTCCAAAATGATTTCAATGAATTAAATTCATCTTTTCCAAAACATAAATCTAGAATTGTACATCTGACTAGAATGCCATCAGAGGTATTATGAAATGTCACCTTCAAGTATTATTTTTGTATAAAATGAGCATAAACAATGTTCTAAAGTAGTTGGGCAGAATTAGTGTGAATTTACTTTATGGACCATATATTATTAGATTCCTTAAATTATTTAGGAGTTTTTTTTTTAAATTGCTCTCCCCCCTCACTGATACACTTCTGTCTCCACTTTATTCCGTTACTTTCTAATTTCTGCTTCTTTCTTTTATCCCCACCCCATCCCACCCCACCCCAAGTTGTTTCTGCTGTCTTTTCCTTTTTGTGTCAGTTCCTCTTAAGACAGTTGGTGGCATTTGAAGATGGGATTTAACTATTAACGCAATCTTGTGTTTGCATGGCTGCCTTTTCCCTAAGGAACTGGCGTCTCTTTGAAATTGGCTTTAGATCTGACAGGGTTTCTGTGGTTTCACATTACTGTTAGCCCAATAGAGAAAATGAAGCCAAGAAATTTGATCAGGTTATCCTAGGGCAAAAGAAAAGGTTGGATTGGGGGTGGATGGGTGATATATGCTTCTTTTCAATGATTCAACAGGGAATTAAGGGCCTGATTTTCCTAAGGGACTCAAAACCTGGTTTTCCATTTATAGATAAGAAACTAGAATGGATTCTGAGCGCAGAATTCAATTCTTGATATGGGATTATCTTAAACCACCTAAACCATCCATCAGAGCAGCAAACTTCCCTCTTCCTTTCCCATCTTTACCACCATCAAACCATCTATGTCTTTCTGAAGTCTTTAGTAGTCAGAGTCAAGGAAACCTTCAAAGAAAAATAAGTGCTTCAAAATAAAAGACTATGTTAGCCACAGGTCAAGAATCAGGAACAGGATAATTGAAGAAAGACTTTCAGAATCTTAGATTCTTGTTATTTTTCTTATTTCAGATAGAGGAATGTTGGATACCAGCCTATTTGATTATACAGAGGGAGGGAGAGAGAGAGAGAGAGAGAGAGAGAGAGAGAGAGAGAGAGAGAGAGAGAGAGAGAGAGAGAGAGAGAGAGAGAGAGAGAGAGAGAGAGAGGGCGAGCAAGCAGGAATGAGTCTGACACTTATTCTTTGCATCATTAAACACAGGATGAACCAATGTGCATAGAATCTTGAGAGCTATTAGTATACAAAGGCTTGGAAAATGGTTAACACCCATTGCATGCTTTCTCTGTTGTGTTTTCTCTGCTATGTATCTGATGAATAACAAATTCAAGACCAGTTCAATTTCATAAGAGAACTAGTTGCATTGTAATAGGTCAAATTTTTCCATCATTCTTCAGACTCTGTAATACAAATGTGTATGTCATACAAAAGAATGAGAAGGAATCCTCCTTTATTAAGGCAGAACAAATTTAAATTCATCCCTCTTACTCTCTTATTACAAAAGGAAATCAGGGGGCTTAGCTTTGCACTTCACAGACTATGCAAGCAAACAGAGATGTCTCATCAACGCAGGTGAAGAACAGAAGACTAATTAAGAACCATCATTCAATGTCATGTCTACATTAGATTAAGAAAAAACCCATTAGGACACTCCATCTTATTTTACTCAAGAGGTCACAAGCCAAACTACTAACCTCATCAGAGCAAAAGCCATAATCACTCTTTATCCACTTCACCAGAGTTAATGCTAAATTTAGAGTTCATTTGCCTGTTCCCAGCATGCCTTCTAAATGCACTGTCAGCATTTCTTCATCTTAAAGAACTTAGCAATATACATCTCTGCCCATAAGCATTTTTGTCAAATGAAGACAATTCACTGGAAATGTAAACATTCTTTCCCTGGACCCAGAGACTAATTTTCCTTCTATGGACTATCCAGAAGCTACTGGGGGAAAGAGACCTTCATTAGTTGAGGCAATAGGTCTTGATAAACTGCTGCTAACAGCAAAGAAAAAGCGAGATTCAAACTACGTATGCAGATATAGAACTCTCGTTCCGAGGAAATCAATTTGGGCAATCATTTTGATCCTTTTGTTGTTGTTGTTACTATATCGATTATAAAATTAGTCTCTCATCAGAGAAAACTCTTTACGCCCACAGATGCTGACATATGTAATTTCCCTCTGAACTCTGAAGATATATGACTAATTAGTGGATTGGTTTTAATAGTGATATTGATTGAGAAGCAATGTTATTTCTATGCAATTGTATTCTGAGTAATCAATGAACAGGATGACTCATAAAAAGAAAGTCAGTAGAATATATTTTTAATAAATTTTGTTTATGTTGGACTGTTTGGATGACTGTCTGAGTAAATTTTTCAATTCATTTTACTTTTGTGCCAGTTACTGTGGCTTGAACCCAGTCTTCTCTCTTTTGCTGTTTTTTATATTTTTAAATTCATGGATGATGCTCAACTGATTGAGATATACCTTCAGCTTTGACTTTGAAGATGGGTTTTATATTTGTTTGTTCAGAAGGATCTTGAATAGAGTTCCTCAGATTTTCACCTCCTAACCAGGAGAATCACAAGTATGAGCCACTGCGACCAGTTGCTGGTTATAATTTTAAACCATTTTTTAAAGATGCTACCAAATTCCCTATGTGTTTATCACACACAAACATGCATAATCAAAAAAGCACAAATAAGGACCTTTATATAAATGAGAATTCTAAGTACTTTGGTCACCTAAAAAAAAGTATTATTTATTTATTTATTTATTTATTTGGGTCATGGGGCTTGAACTCTGGGCCTGGGCACTGTCCCTGAGCAGTTCAGATCAAGGCTACTGCCCTATCCCTTGAGCCATAGCACCACTTTCCCTTTTATAAGTGATTAATTGGAGATGAGAGTCTCTTATTCTTTAGTGTCCAGCCTGGCTTTGAACCATGATCCTCAGATATCAGTCTCCTCAGAAGCTAGGATTACAGGCACGAGCTGCTGCGCCCTTTTTAAAAAAAAAAAAAAAAGCTACTTTTAAGGGCAGACATATTTTAAGACCATAAATTTCTGACAATCCTAGTAAGAGGAAAGCAAGAATCATGACTGAAAGTTTCATATAGAACTCAATACTTCCTTTTTAAACAAATGGCATTTTGCCATGCCATAATATATGAAAGAAGGAGGGCTTGCTTTGTGGCTTCCATCATGGCAGACATTCACTCTGCATACTGTCACATTGCTGAGGTGTCCCCAGGAATGTTTCTGTATGATTATATTGAAGGGAAGAGCACTATATGTCTTAAAAGTCTCAAAGAGCAGATAGGCTCAGATTCAAGTATGTGTAACACAGCAGAGCTAGTGTAAGTAAGGGAGAGGAGATTTTATAATGGCTTACAGCAGATCTGGATGCATTTGTACCCCTATTCAGGAGTAAGAAGTGGAGAAATCAAATCCTCAGGGTCAAGAGAATGCTATGGTTTTAGGATGGATATATTTATAGTCTCATTTGGATGAAAGCAAGATTAAGGATGTAAGACTGGGAATGGTGTTTGAATTGTTATCTGCTAGCCTTTAGAATTAATAGGTTTAAAATTATAATTTTTGTTCTGGGGAAGGTGAGAACCTCTGTTCATTTTTAAGTAGTTAAAAATGAAAGAAATTGGTTAGAGAAAAAAAATCTAGACGAAATTAACAAATTAAAACAAAGTGGGGCTGTGAGCTAGGGGACAAATTACTAATAATGAGGGCAAAGGGAATGAAATGAAAGGCCATTTGTTATTCTGGAATAAACTTAAGTGGCAAATATAGGTGACAACGGGAAGGAAAGCATTCAGGATGAAAAGTCACTGGCTGAACTGAAAAGTCACTGGCTGAACATTAGATCCTGTTACATGATGCAGTTTTGTCAATTACTCTGTCAAAGTTCATATGTTGGAACCCTACATAGCAAAATCATAGAATAGGAATAGTAGACAATTGAACTTACCTATGTTATTCTCTCTAGAAGAGAAAGAGAATGGGATAGTGCTTGTCCCTTGAAGTCTTTTTGAATAACTGACTGGCATTGGTTTTGATCACATGCAAGGTCTTTAGGAGTCAAAGGTTGGATCACTCAATTAGTGTAACTTTAAGACAGTTTACTTATCCTCTCACTCACTGTCTCATGGGTGTTCAAGGTACAGCTCTATACTTAGCATTCAGCTTCTGAATGTAGAGGAGGCGGTGGCATATCTAAGCCTTGGAACCATATCGAACATACACTGCGTCTGTAATGAATGCATCATCATGACCATAAGTATCACTAAAAACAAACAAACAAAAACAACCAAAAAAACAACAAAATAGAAAGAACTCTGCTGTTGCAAAATGATGCCTGATTAAGATGCAAGGTGAGAAATCTTCGTTCTAATGCTTCAGGCAACTAGGGCCGAGCTGTCTGACTAGGGTGAAACAGGTTACAGCTTTGTGCCTGCGCCTCACACCTATAATCCTAGCTATTCCGGAGGCTGAAATTTCAGGATTGAGTTTCAAAGACAGTCTAAGTGGAGGTGTGCTCAATAGATGGAGCACCAACTTTGACTGAAAAAAAAGCTAACTGATAGCACTCAGGCCTTAACTCAAGCCCAAACACACACACACACACACACACACACACACACACACACACACACACACACACACACACACACACGTGCCCGCACAAAACCTTTACTTTTCTCTGCTATCTGCTTAGATACAAATGTCACCATTGGTTTCTCAACTGTGAGGATAAATCCTTTACATAAAAACACCTTATCTGGCACTATTCTTTTAAGTTTGTTATTTTGGTCATCATGTACTTATTATGAATGTGAAGTCTAAGAAGGTTTTTACAATCATCTAGCACCCAGAATAAAATAAATTCCATTTATAACTTGGCCATCTGCTATGTCCAGTCCATATTTACTGAGGGCCTTCATGAACTGGCTACTTGGAAGAAACTGCTGCAGTGATGGGTGGAGGAAGATAAATCAATCTTAGGGGAAGCCCTTTGCCTGCTGCAATGGTAGGTATCTGCAATACGACTACTTTGTTTTTGCAGCCTTTTAGTTGGTCTAACAAAATGTTCTACTTTCACTCACTTCTTTAGTAAACCTCAGCAGGGCAGGTATCAGAGCTGCATTGAAGATAAAAGGATCCCTATTAAAACCCTAACTGAAAATATCCACAGGATACCTCTTGGTATGGATAAGGCTGTTCAGAGGCAGAGAATCTCTCCAACTTCATGTGCAGAAAAAAATATTGGTGGGTGTATGTATGCATGTGTGTGTGATTCCGTTTGTATTAATAGGCTATTCTTTCTCCAAAAGTGATTTATAAGAACAAGTAATTAATTAATGAATACAATTTTACCTGATTCTTCACTTGCAAGTCTAGGAAATGTTTATGAAATCTGAGCTTCACAAAATGTTTCTATATGTGGTTTGTCCATGTGTGTTTTGCTATTTCCTTATAATTTTGTTGTTATTGTTGTTGGCTGTAAGGCTTGAACTCAGGGCCAGGGTGCTATCCCTGAGCTCTTTTGCTCAAGGCTAGCTCTCTTTCACTTTGAGCCACAGCATCACTTCTGGTTTTCTGGTGATTGTTTTTGCTGATAAGACTTCCACAGACTTTTGTGCCCTGCTGGATTTCTCCCACAGTCCTCAGATCTAAGTCTCCAGAGTAGCTAGGATTATAGGGTTGAGCCACCAGTGACCTGACTACTTCTTAAATATTCCAGAATACTATATATTTCATTGGTTGGTCATTTATTTCTGAAAGAATATGAAATGAGGACATAACAATTTATTTTCTCAAATTCTTAGCATGTATTATGCTACTTGTTTTTTTCTCTCTCTCTTCCCATTACATCTATTTGGTTTCACAAAGCAACATTGGCTCATGTTACAGGCTTGCTATTTTCTGAATTCTTTATGTACCAGAATTGTCCTAGTAAACCACACTTTCTAAAACTTTCAACTAAAGTTCTGACTCTGGAATCAAGAACAAAACAAAGTCATCTGTCTTCAACAAGCACAAAATTGCAATTGCTGACAGCACTAAGAACAAAATCGGTGATGATTTCCTGGATTGGAGTTCTATTTAACTAGCATTTCCCAAGGAAGCCAATTCATTCACTGAAGGATCAGAACAAAAACCAGTCATTATTTCCAGGAACATACTGTAATTTTTCTCTTTGAGGTAATTCTAAAAGGGACTGTTTCACCTTACAATTTGGATCACACGATGGTGAGAAAAAATCCTATAACTTAAAGGATGAGAGTTTATTACCGTAAGTATAAAACAGAACAAAACTGTTGGGCTTATACAGCTTTTTATGGGAAACCTCTTCTGACCCTTCTGTCAGAAATTCCTTTGGTAAAGTCTCCATTTTATGTTGGTTTGCTCTGTCATCAGTGGAGTTATTGCTGGAATAAATTCTTGTTGAGGGTTTGAAGGTTGGCATGGAAATGCTTTTCTTCTCAAGATCTTACAATGGATGTGTATAATCTGTCAACTGGGGAACATGTGCCATGTCTTATTCACAAACTTTAGAGATGTTTATTGGCAACTATAACCTTCAAACTCTGGTATCAGGATTTGATATTTAATTCATTTGAGGAAGAATTTGTCAGCAAAGCTTTACAATTGACCCCTTCATAATTTAATAACCTACTATCAACATGAACAGCATTTCAAAAGGATTCTAAGTTCTTCAAAGGTCATTATGTATGCTTCATTACATATCTTGGGAAGCATACTCTGTTTGTGTACACTTGAATTTCTGAGTGGCTTTTCAAATTAAGTTCTAAATAAGTTGCTAGATAAAATCAGTACAGTCAGGTTCCAGTGGCTCGTGACTGTAATCCTAGCGACTCAGGAGTCTGAGTCGTTAGGATTGCAATTCAAACCTAGCCTGGGTAGGGAAGTCTAAGAGATTTTATCTTCAATTATCCACAAAAGAACAAAACAAAAACAAAAACAAGCAGAAAGTGGAGCTGTGGTTCAAGTGGTAAAGCATTAGCTTCAAGCTGATAAAGTTCAGGGACAGTGCCCAGGCCCAGAGATCAAACCTAGGACCAGACCAAAAAAAAAAATATCCAAGTATTAAAACTGAAAAACTTTCTTTGCCTTTCATGTGAGTGGCATTTTATAAGAAAATTACGTCTTCTGCATGTATTGTTGGTAGGGCTATTTAGTTCATATAAATTGTGGAATGAACATGTAAAATATTCACTGGATGAAACATTTTCATTATGTCATTTCTTTTTTTAATTACTATTTATTTCTGTACCATTAAATTTGGGATATTTTATGTGAATTTAAAAGCCTAGTCCTTTCCCAATACTTCATAAAGAAAAGTGACTATGAACATAAAGAAAATAACTTCACTATGTGTGTTCCTCTCTTTAAACTGACCTGTTAACTCCAATATCTAGGACATTCATAAAAAGTTTTTGATGAGGCAAGGTGCCAGTGGCTCACACCTATAATCTGTAGCTACTCAGAAGGCTGAGATCTGAAGATCACGGTTCAAACCAGCCCATGCATTAACATCTATGAGACTCTTATCTCCAATTAACCACCAGAAAACTGGAAGTGGTGCTGTGGCTCAAGTGGTAGAGGGAGTGGTAGCCTTGAGTTAAAGCTCAGAGACAGCAGCCAGGCCTGAGTTCAAGCTCTACAACTGACAAAAAAGGTAGCTTATTCATTTATAATTCATTGATTATGAGATAGATCATGATGAGAAATTAACAGATTTTTTTTCTGTCCCAGTATCTAACTTTTGCATAAAAGAATGTGAATAGTCTTTGGCCCATTTTTTAATGGGATGGTTGTTACTTTGGAGATTAGTTTTGGAGTGATTCAATTTTTTTTTCTCCAATATATAAAACAGAATTTATTGGAAGCTTCTGAGATTTTGTGATTCAATTTTTTTGAGCTGTTGATATATTTTAGATATGAGGCCTTTGTCCGTTGTTTGGTTGGTGAAAATCTTCTCCCACTCTGTAGGCTTCCTGATTAGTTTACTAGCTATGTCCTTTGCCATACAAAAGCTCTGCAGTTTAATGCAGTCCCACTTATCCAGCCTTTCTCTGATTTGTTGTGATTCTTGGTCCTTATTAAGAAAGTTTCGACCTATGCCAAGGAGGCCTAGTGTATCTCCTATTCCTTCTTGTAAAGTTTTCAGTGTGTCAGCTTTTACCTCCAGGTCTTTGATCCATTTGGAGTTAATTCTAGTGCAGGGTGACAAAGAAGGATCCAACTTTAGTTTTCTGCAGGTGCTTAACCAGTTCTGCCAGCACAACTTGTTGAAGAGGCTATCTTTCTTTCATTCTATTTTTTTGGCTCCCTTGTCAAAGATTAGGTGGCCATAGGTCTGTGGTTTAATATCTGGGTCCTCAGTTCTATTCCATTGGTCTTCAGGCCTTTTCTTGTGCCAGTACCAACCTGTTTTGATAATTATAGCTCTGTAATAGAGTCTAAAGTTTGGTATTGAAATTCCTCATGCGCTGTTCTTTCTGCTAAGAAGTGTTTTTTTTGCCATACGGGGTCTTTTATTATTCCATATGAAATTTTGAATTGCCTCTTCTATTTCTTTAAAGAATGCGATTGGGATATTGATGCATATTGCATTGAATTTTTAGATAGCCCTTGGCAAGATTGTCATTTTCATGATGTTGATTCTTCCAATCCAGGAACATGGGAGGTTTTTCCATTTCCTTAGTTCTGCTTTAATTTCCTTTTTCAGGGTTTTAAAGTTTTCATCAAAAAGGTCCTTTACATTCTTAGTTAAGCTAATTCCTAGGTACTTTATTTTCTTTGAGGCTATTGCAAAAGGAGTTGCTTTCCTGATTGTTGCCATAGCAAAGATATGGAACCAACCCAGATGTCCCTCAGTTGATGAGTGGATCAACAAGATGTGGTATTTGTACACAATGGAATTCTATGCTGCTGTCAGAAAAAACGACGTCGACCCATTTGTTAGGAAATGGAAAGACTTAGAAAAAATCATATTAAGTGAAGTAAGCCAGACTCAAAGGAACTTAGGCTCAGTGGTTTCCCTCATCTGTCATAATCAGTAGAAACCTTGGGCTCTACTAGCAGAGATTTGCAATAGAGCAAAACCTTGATACATAAGGCCATATAGTATGAAGCTAATTGAAAGGACCTCCAGGATATTGAAACAAAAGCCATATAACGAATGATTATTGTCCTTAATGTACTATGATATCGCTCATCTCTTTTGCTGTCCCTTGGTTATATCATATTGTTACAGTATCTCACTTTGTTATCTGATATATTGGATATATTTGTATCTGGTTATTTGAAATTGGATAGGGAAGGGGGGAAAACCATGATGGGGGGTGGGGGGGGAGGGTAATGGGGACCAAGACATGTGAAAGGGTATCAATGTATGTGAATTAATGCACCTTCTATATGGAAAATATCACGTAACCCTTTTATTAATTACAATAAAAATATTAAAAAAGGAATGTGAATAGTATAATATTGAATAAATGGCATAAGGAAAACTTGGTTTGGACTCTGAATAATTATATCTAGTCCTCAAAATTATAATTAGCTGAGAATATTAGCTTTGATTTCTCAAATCATTTTTGGAGAGTTAAAAAACAAAGTCCTGTGAGCTGAGTGTCTGTGACTCATGCCTGCAATTCTAGCTATTCAGGAGGCTCAAATGTGACAGCCATGCTTTAAAGCCAGTTTAGAGCATGAAAGTCCATAATACTCTTATCTGCAGTTAATTACCAAAAAGTGGTAAATGGAATTGTGGCTAAAGTTCTGGAACTCCAGCCTACAGGGCAAAAAATGTTCTGGGGTCAAGCCCTAGCCTAGAAATATATATAAAAAAGAGATGAGATATGTCAAAAAATGTATCTTTCATTAGATAATGCAAATAAAGCCTGGTTGATGAACAAAATTGTGGCTGATACTATTGTAAGATATTTGTCAATTAGTTTTAGATGTTTCTAGCCCAGTTTTCCATGACTAATTTAAAAAAAGCACATATTGTACTGTACAGACTTGTCTTGAACTTCTCTTAGGCTAGTCATTCAAATTTAGGTAAACTTGAGTTATTTTATTATGAAGTGGACTGGCCATGTTAATTCCACTTGGTTTTTCTGATGCAAATGATTGAGTATGTTGCATTTTAATCAGCAAATAATTCTGTGACTAAATCATAATTTAATGATCTCTGTCTTCCTAGAGAATGAATGCAAAATCTAGATATGAAAGGGTGATTTTCATTTTCAGCTTATTAAGCTGATCTTTCTCAAAAGTCTCTGCAGAATTATTTTTTGAGATTTGTGATTACATGTGCTAATCATAAAGCATGAAAGGAAATCAGCATTGTGAAGGATGACATATTTTATTTAGGATTATAGAAGCCTATCTTTGTATGAAATGATACTCTCTGTGTGTGACAATGTACTTTTATAATGAAACTGAAAAATTGTCTCTGTTTTATTGAAAACAAGAACTAGGCCTCTTTGATTTCAACAGTCATATATAACTCAAGTAAGTAGAAAGAAAAAGCGGTCTTTTGTGTTTAGTCCCAGTTACCTCCTCCAAGCTTCTTTATTTCTCTATAATGGTCTGAGTTCCCATCTGGTGTCATTTTCCTATAGCCTCAGAAACTACTTTTACTTGTTCTACAGTGCAGTTCTCATGGTGATTATCCTTCCTATTCTCCTATCTGAAAAATAATCTTTATTTTGCTTATACTTTTGAAGGTTATCATTAGATAATTACAACTTGAAAGGACTTTTTATCTTTTAGCACTTCAAATTTGTTACAAATTACACATAATATAGTGTATTTCTATCTGGCTGTGTTTTCAATTTATCTTTTGTTCTTTTCATAAAAAAGATTCTATTTTTCTAGTTAGGTTTTGTAGCTTATGAGTGCTTATAAATTATACAGCCTTCTTTGATTTCTTTGAGCTTAATAATAATTGAGCTTTTAATTCCTTGTTTACTACTAATAATAATGTCTGAGATCATTTTCCATTGCCTTCTTATATAGCATAATACATATCCTGTAACACATGGGGAAACATTTTAGATTGCTTTCTGAGAAATATATACATGCAGGATTCAGTTATATTCTTCAAATAATATTGATTTCTAATTTTTTTTTGGCCAACAGTAAACAGAGTAGAAAGTCAAGCTCCTTTGTGGTAGATTGTAGTTGAAAACTCAGTTTAGTTTTAGGTTTGTTTTGTTTTAATCTCTATAAACTACAAGGACATTGCTTTATTTTTGTAGGGCATTCTGTGCAGTAGCTGTAATAGAATAGCCAAGACCAGGTATACAAATAACTGCAGAAATCTATTTCTAAATTTACATTTCTAGAAGCCAGAAAGCTGAAGATCAAGTGTAATGGCTGAGTTATTGTATGATGAGGATCAGATTTCTTGTTCAGAGGCCATCATCTTCTTTCTCCATTTTCTCATCATGGAAATCAAGAGATGTTCACTGATGTTCTATCAGGCTTTCTCTTGGGTTTATATTACCTTACTCTCCAGTTGTTCTGCTTTCTGAGCTGTGCTGTCCGTTTCTTCAGAGTATAAGTGTTCTTTCCTTATTGTGGGAAAAAATGGACAGAATGACCCTTGCACATGGTGAACTGCTAGAAAGTGAGAAAGTCACTTAGTGTGCTTCCCTTCTTTTCTAACCTTTTTATTTTAATTTATTCTATTACCTTTAAGTAGTTGGACAAAGATGCTACCATTCAACCAATTAGTTTATGAGTGCAATGCATCTTGATCAATATGATCCTTTTCATCTTTTGCTCCCATCCCTCCCATCTGTCTTCGCCTTGTCTTATTTTCATAGGCTATGCATTGAATTTAGGACAGCATCCCTTTTTCATTTGTTTGGTTTTCTTACCACAGCTGTCTGCCTTCAGTAGTGTTTGCCTGTTTCAGGTCATTGTCTTGTGCTTTCAGGTATTTATCTACATGTTTATCATTATTCAGTTACATTTGTGCTAACGTACTCAATCTGTGGTTCCAGAATGTATCTATTAATTAGTTGTCAAAAAAAGAAAGTTAACTGACAGGATGAGTTATACCTCACAAATAGTGCATAAAGAGAGAAAATTGAGTGGTGGTATTTTTTACAAGTATTAAAATATGCATAGAAAGAATATACTATAGTATCACAATTCAGGGAAAGAAATGAAGGAGGAGAAAAAGATTATCGTAAGTGAAATCAGGTCCAGAGAAACAGAGATTGCATGTTTTCTCTCATATGTGAAAGCTAGAATTGGTTTACAACCAAATATATATATATATATGTATCAATTATATCATTATATTTATATATTATATATTTCCTTTTCTATTCATCTGCTAATAGGCATCCAGATCGAATCTATATTTTTACTAAAATGAATAATATTGTAATAAACAGGTCAGTACAAGTAAATATGTTTTGATATAATTATTTTACCACCTTTGGATCATATGATATTCATGTTTTTATTTTGTGTGTGTGTGTGTGTGTGTGTGTGTGTGAATACTTTGTATACTGTTTCCCATTATGCCTGTCTTTAGTTACATTTCTACCAACAATGGTTAATAGCCTCCCCTTTCCCCCCATTTCCTCTCATCTCAGCACTTGTTTCTGCTTTCTGATGATCCTTATGTCTGGCTGAGGTGACATTTCTTAGGATAATGATTGGTGATAGTGAACATTTTTCCATATGCTTGTTCTATATATGTTACATATACATACAAAATGATGTTGTAGATATTATTCCCTTGTCAGACAAAAAATTATCAACTATTCCATTTTCTTTTCCTTAGATAGTCTCTTCTGCAGAGTATTTTGCTGTGTAGCATATTTTTAGTTTGATATACTATTTCTATTACTTCTGTCCTCCATATTTTTAGGGGTCCTACCTAAAATAATCATTGCCTACACTAATGTTTTGCAATATCTCCCTGATATTGTCTTGTAGGAATTTCATAGCTCCAAGTCTTACATTTAGGACTTTGATCTATTTTGAGCTGTGTTTTGTGTATGTTTTAAGGAAAGGATCTAGTTCTAGTCTTATGCATTTATATATACAACTTTGCTAGGACCCTTTCTTGAAGAGCTTCTTAGCTGTTTTTGGCACCTTTATAAAGATTAATTGACTGTATGAATGAATGTGAATTAATTTGGGGTTCTTGATTCTGTTCTACTATTTACAACAGCTTTGTATGTATGTTTTGAAGGGAGATGTGACCCTTCCAGCTTCTTTTTTTCTACCCTCAGAATTATCCTTGCTAGTCCAGGTATTCTGTTGTTCTGTATGAATCTTAGGATTTCTTTTAATGTTTTTGAAAGAAAATCACTGATGTTTGGATGGGAATTGCACTGTCTTTCAAGGTCACACTGATGGTATTTAAAAAACAATAATGTTATTTTTTTCTATTTTATGAGCATAGGTATCTTTCCATTTTTGTTTGTACTCTATATCTTTTTTCATCAGTATTTGATAATTTTCCTTGAAAAGACATTTCTTTTTTTTGAATAATTTTTTTATTGTAATTAGTAAAAGGGTTACATGATATTTGCCAGATAGAAGGTGCATTAATTCACATACATTGATACCCTTTCACATGTCTTGGTACCCGTATCCCTCCCCCCCCACACCCCACACCCGTCTTGGTTTTCCCCCCTTCCCTATCAAATTTCAAATATCCAACTACAAATAAATTCAATAAATCAGATAACAAAGTGAGATACTATACCAATATGAGATAACCAAGGGACAGCAAAGGAGATGAGAGACAACATAGTACATTAAGGACAATAATCATTCATTATTGAAAAGACATTTCTATCTCAGCTAAGGAGGGAGAAAAGGAGAAAAGAAGTGACACTGTTTAAAGAGAAATGTACTCATTACCTGACTTATATAACAGGAATCCCTCTGTCCATCACTTTTATAATAAAAAATTAAGAAGGTATTTCACTCTCTTGGTTAATTTTTTCCTAATATTTTCTATTTATATTGACATTATAAACAGAATTGCATTTTAACTTCTGTTTAACAAAGCTCATTATTGATGTATATGAAAGTAATTTTTCGTTTATTGATTTTGGTATCTTGCACTTTACTACAATCACTTCAAAGCTTTTTGATGGAGTATTTTGGTTTTTCTCTATGTAAATTCATGGCATCTGTAAGCATGCATAATTTAACTTCAGCCTTTCCAATTTAGATGCTTCTTTATTTCTCTGCCCTAATTGCTCTTGCTGAGATTGTGTTAATTAGAGTGGCAAAAGTGGACAGTCCTGTTGTGCTCCTGATCTTAGAGGAAATACTTTCAGTATTTTCCTGATCAATGTGATATTTACTTATTTTGTAGGTATAGACTTTGGTATTTTATGGCATGCTTCTTCCATACCTAAGGAAGCAACAGTCCCCATTGATGGCTTTCCCTCAATGATCTAAAGATTTTTCCACAGGCTTTACCTTTCAAAGGTTCCACCACCCACCAATAGTGCCACACTTGGCACCAAGCTTTTAACAGGGGGTGAGGGGTTTTCTTTAAGACTTCCAAACAGTAGATATCTCTTAATGGCTTCTTTTGGGACCAATACCTTTTATCTCTCCAGTCCAGGTACACAAAGTTGGAAAACATTGTTTAGTCATGTCTGCATCATATACCTCCATGGTGGGTAAACTGGGAGCATGAGAGAGTCAGTCTCAGGTCAGCCCTATACACACAGAAGACATCACTGCCTAGAGTTGGCTAAGATGAATAAATACAGCCAATGGCTGGGCAACAAAACTAATAGATATTCATAGTAGCCTCCATTTCTGTTTAGTTTGACGATTTTTCAGGAATATTTTTGATGTCAGAGATTACAGTACCATTAATTATGATCAAGTTTAAACAATAAAATAAGGTGACAGAAAGAGTCCCTCAAAGAAGACAAACACTCCATTTTTCTTGTTACTAACTATCCTGGAATCCGCAGTTCTGTATGTAACCCAGACTAAGGATGGTTTTTTGTTTATCGTCTCCACAATCATTTTGCCACTGCCGACTGTTTAGAATTAAAAGAGCCCTATCCTCGAGAAAATTCAGGGACAGTGCTCAAGCCCTGAGCTCATGCCCAGGACTAGCAAAAAAAAAAAAAAGACGAACATGGAGATTGTCTTTAAGTGGATGTTTACCTGGAAGTTGCCAATAGATTATACCTCATGTCTGTTTAGCAAGAACCTAGGTATGGGGCCAAATTTGGTCACAAGGGAAATTGAAAAGTAAAGCATTTAGGTTGGTTGACTAGCCATGTGACCAGTAAGAGTAGATTAGTGGGGATGGAAAGTAAAAAAGAATCAACTAATTGTCACAAACTCTTAACACCAGTCAGAGCCATGGGCTTGGCTTCTGCTTTTTCTCTAATGTATCTCCTTTATTGATTGTATGGGAAAGATATTCCAAACACAACAGCACAAAATAGAAAAACAAAGTAAGACAAAGTAAGAGTTTCACTTTGGTTCTATGTCTCCATCAAGATCAGCCATGTCTCTGGTATCACTCACTTTATCTTTCATATTTGTCTTTTTGCTACAGGGGAAGCTGAATACAGAAAATTGCCTCCAAAGGTGGCAAGGTGACAGTGGGCCTTATCATATTCTAAAATGGTACAAGATTAGGGACTGTAAGATTCCCAAATAGGTTTAAAAAGCCACCCTCCTGGTGTGTTCGTTAGAGACAAATTCTGAACTTTCTTTTCCTCAAATATAAATGGAAGGCATGGGGGGATATGTTTCCAGGTTGAAATGATTTTGTATTGCATTGGAAAGAGAGAGGTTTAGACGAATTTCCTATCCTTTAAAAAATATCAGGCTAAGACTCAAAGGGACATAGACTCAATGGTTTCCCTCATTTGTCATAATCGGTAGAAACCCTGGGTTCTCCTAGCAGAGATTTACAATAGAGCAAAACCTAGATACATAAGGCCATATAGTATGATGCTAAATGAAAGGACCTCCAGGATATAGAAACAAAAGCCACATAATGAGTGATTGTTGTCCTTAATGTACTATGTTATCTCCCATCTCTTTTGCTGTCCCTTAGTTATCTCATATTGTTACAGTATTTTACATTGTTATCTGATATATTGGATAAATGCATCTTCAGTTATTTGAAATAGGATAGGGAAGGGGGATAACAAGAGGAGGGGCAGAGGTGGGGGAAGGGAAATGGGGACCAAGACAGGAGAAAGGGTATCAATGTATGTGAAGTAATGCACCTCTATCTGTGAGTATAATGTAACTCTTCTATTAATTACAATAAAAATATGAAGAAAATATCAGGCAATTCCCCCAACAAATATAAATTCATCCTATAATCCAGTTCAGAAGACTTTGAGTTGAAACTTGCTCCCATATGCCTTCACCACCAATAGGGCAGAACAGGCATTCACCACCAAGGAGCCAGATCAGGCATTTCTGATTGGCAGGTGAGAAATCTTCCTGATTTCCAGAACTAGTCAACGAATGCCTCAAGGCCTGAGATTCAGGAACACTTCACATTATCTTGGTAATGTTATTAAATATTCATGGTCATAAAACTGCATAGCGCTTTCAAAATCCATCAAAAGCCCATGATTCCATGACCTTCTTCTGCCAAATCACACATATTCATGACTTATGGTAGGAAACAGAAGATTTTTACCTTCTGATTGATGCCAGAATGACTGCCCTTTGATTGGCCGTGCGCATGCTTTGCTCATATATGAAAGGAAATGGCGAAGGAATATGGACTCTGAGGGTGCCATTCAGCAGGGTTGTTCCTTTTTTTTTTTCAGTTTTTTCATGGCTGAACTGAATAGGGCTGTTTTGTACTCCCAAGGTTGCCTTTGAAACATCAATTCCTCCATGGAAAAACCTACTCCCCTTTATTACAGCAGTTGGCCAGGAAAACGCCTGTCGATCTGTGACTATTCGGAACTGCTAGACTGAATTGCCATTTCCAAAACTGCAGCTCTTGTGCTAAACAATTTTTCTAGGAATGATGCCATTATCACTACTAACATGGCTCTGCCAAAAGGCAATACTCCTCCAATAGCCCTGGCTCTGGGAATGGTACCAAACAATGGTTCAGGCTGAGGGTAGGCAGTAAATTAGAATCCCAAGATGAAGAAGACCCTGGTTTTGAATACCTTTTATCTGTTTCCAGTTGACTGGTCTATCTCTCTCACCTTCTGCTTCTATGGATGAGAAAAGCCTCCCCCTTTTTCCCTGACTCTGTGAATTCATGGAAGTACGTTCACTTGTCAAAGCCTTCATCAGTTGTGAAGGAGAAAATTCACACATTCGGAAGGTAATACGATCCCATTTCTATGTGACTCATGAACATGTCATCATTCTCCAGCACCTCTGTGCAACTGTGTGATGTCTGATAGATCAGGATTGCATGTCGAGTGGTAAATGAGTCTGAACAAAGTGTCAGACGGGAGAAAGGAGCCAGGAGAGAGAGGTCCAAAGGCAGCAGCAGAAGGTAGCTTTCCCAACATCCACTCTGGCTGAAGGCTGCCTTCTGGTTCCAGTCTTCCTGAAAGCTGAATCAATGGGCTTGTGAATTGCTTTGGCCAGCACAGTATAGTTAGGTTGCCTGTATTTGATATAGTAATCTGTGAGAAAAGCAGACCTATCCTGAGAGACCATAGCTGTGAGGTATTTACTGGATATGGACATTTAAGTCATCTGCCTCCAAAAATACTATTTTTCCTTGGGTCATCTGGTTTTCTCCTCCCTTCTCTCCCTTTTTCTTTCTCCCTTCCCCATCTTCCTCATTTCCTGTCTCCCCTTCCTTCATTCAACAGTTTTTCTTTCCTTCTGCCTTCTTACTTTTCTTCTTTGTCCTCCTTTCCTTCTGAAAGTCTGATTGCCTGGGGGAAAGTGTGCCGAATACAGGCTGACTTAATTACTGTTGAGACAGAGGCAGCTATTACTTCTACATTTATATGCAGTGTCAGTGGCTCAGGAACCTGTATTTAAGAACTAATACTTTCTAGGTGTTGTTTTTTTTTTCTGGGGGTATTGTACCTTCACATTCTTTAATGTATTCTGGGGAATTTGATTTAAAAAGAAGTATTTGGATGTCTGTTGATTTTCCCATTATTTACTAAAACAGTGAGCAATAACTAATGAAGAACAGGCTATCTTTCCACCCACCCATCTATCTATCAATCAATTATTTATCTATTATCTATCCATATGTCTAACTTTCTATCTATTATCTCTCTACCTATCATCTCTCTAATATCTTAAAGTAATCTGTGATTCTGGCCCCTATGGAGTTCTGTCTCTGCCCAGCAGGGGCTGGCCCCCAGATAGGCAGTAAACTCCGGAGACCAACTTGGCACCTTGTTAGTCTTGTGGCTCCCTGCCCTTGAAAGTGGTTTCCTACAGGCATGCCATTTTCCTTGTTGGAATTTTATCCAGTATTCTTTGTTTCTACTGTAGAAATCATGCCCAGTGAATACTGATGCCTCAGGCAAAGAAATCATTCCACCAGTACCATTTAAACTTAGGAATTATCTTGCCCTCACTTGCATTTGCTATTTGCCAAGACAGTCAGTAGGAACTCTGCCCACACAGGAACTGGCAGAACCAAGGCCCCAAGGTTAGCGATTATGAGCAAGTAGAAGTTATCCATTTATCCATTTCCCAAATATTGTAAACAAGTATTTCAGAGGCAGAATCCTGAGTTGCTTTTCCTCTGGCTGCTTCAGTAGCCCCAGCTCTAAATGTCCTCATTGTTTAATGCACTATGTGAGAACAAAACCAGACTCGAAGGTTTTATCACACAGCCTTAGTGAAGCAAAAATCAGAAGTCAATAATTCTCCTACAATCAAAGAGATTCTGTTTCAGGCAATAGGAATTTTTTTAAAGTGGCATTGCATTAACATTTTGGAATGTACTGTGGTTAAACAGAGCATGCAATGCAAGTCCCTATGACTTTCCAATATTTAGGATCATAACAGACATATTTTTATTGATGGAATTAATAAGGTATCAGAAATGGCTCTTTTTTTGCACTGAAATTAAGCACACCAAGATTTAGTATTTCATTATGGAGAAATAGAGAGCAAATAGGAGCAGTATGGTGAAATGCAGATTGTAAGTGTTGGAGGAACAATTTTAAAGCTTGGTAACAGTGGAAAGTATCTAAATTCATGCATGCAGACAGAGCATGAAAGTGGTCGTAGGTAGTAGCATCTTCGAGAACTAAATAGCAAGCCCACCACACCTCTAAATGAGAACTGAAAGCCTGGAAGACCATTTTTAATAAACACTTGGCACCACACCCCTCCAGCAGACATTAGAAAGAAGCCCAAACTGGCAGCTAGCTGCGAGTGGCACAGGAAATGAGTGTCACCATCGGAGGAGGAGGAAGAGGAGAGATTTCTTCTTTTTCCTTTCTCTCTGGCAGATGACGGGGGCAGGAACTGACCCTCCCTCCCTCGTTTGGCTTAGAGAGATGTTGAAAATGACCCAGCAAAGTTTGGAGCTTTGTCTTTTTGCTTTCCATGAAATCAAAGTCTTATGCCTGTAACTCTCTCGCGCTCTCGGTCCCAAGGGCGTGTGCAAAGGGAGGGTGAGGGGAGCCAGAGCAGAACTGAAAAAGGGAGGAGAGTGTGAGTCTGTCTCTGGCAGGAGGGCGTGGATGTGTGCAAGCCAGAACAGGTCCAGCCTTCTCCCAGCCCGGTGTGCCCACAGCAGGAGGGAGGGGGCAGGCAGGATCTCTGTGAACTGACCTCGCGTGGAGCAGCAGGGAAATAAAGAACACCTCTCTTAGATCTGTCCAGCGCTGCCGCTGGATTCTGTGTGTCTGTCCTCCCAACTCCCCGGCAGCTGGGGGACAAGTTTCCCCTGGCAGGAAGGTCCTGGGGTCCCTGAGGAGGCAGAGGTGAGTTAATTTGCATGTCTCTTGCTAACCCAG
The DNA here is from genome assembly GCF_031878675.1 of Megascapheus bottae. Taxonomy (NCBI): domain Eukaryota; kingdom Metazoa; phylum Chordata; class Mammalia; order Rodentia; family Geomyidae; genus Megascapheus; species Megascapheus bottae. Next base: position 40,081,139 of record NC_143510.1, read on the forward strand.
CTGTCTTTCCCAAACCGCCCAGCTCCTAACTCCTTGAGCCCAATGGAGGGAGAATGAAGGGTTTGCGCCTGGGGAAGAGAAATTCAACCCATCCTAGAAGGGAAATGGTGTGTCGTTCTGGGCACCGCCTCAGGTGGCTGGGACTGGGAGCTGGCAGCCCTGGTCAGTGCCACAGAGTGTACCTGGTCCTGAATCCTTGGGCTCTTCCTTCCTCCCCCCACCCCCGAGCTTTCCTTTCTCTGCTCCCCTCCCTCCGACCCCAGGCGGATGCCAGCCCCCTCTCCTGGTAGGGTGTCCCAGATCCTGCAGTGTGTGGACTCGATCTTGTCTTAGGGTCTCCTTCCCCACCCCACCACCGCCCCATCCAGGATTCCTAAGTGGGGAGTTCCTATGCTTAGCCAGCTCTGTGGGGAGCAGGGGCTCTGTGGAGGTTGGAGTTTGGAGGGGAGGGTGAGAAAACGGGAGGCTCAGCGCTCCACCTTCTTCTTCACCAGGGGGGCTCGAGGGCAGGCTGGGGTTCCCGGTTGCCATGGCTCCCTGGTAGCCAAGCTGGAGGAGCTAGAGATGCCAGTCACGGAATGGTCCCTTTTTCCGTCTTTGTGCCTCTCTCCGTCGCCCCATCTCTCTCTCTGTGTGTCTCTCTCTTTCTCTTTCTCCCCCCCCCCCCACTTCTTCTCTGCCCCTGCAAGAGAGAGCAAGCAAGTGCGTGGGGAGGGAGCTGGAAGAAAGTGATTAATTTGGAGAGCAGGGATTGGAGCTGAAAGCCTGGCGATCGCTGGTCTCCCCATTTTCAGTCCTTTTCCCTGTCAGCTAGCTACAACTGGCGAAGCCAGGGGCAGGGCTGAGAATTCCAGCAGTCCTCCCACTCCACCCCCAAACCTTGGGGGTCTGAGAGGCAGAGGAGCACAAGGACCAGGTACTGGTGCCTGCCCAGGGGCTATGACTCAGGAGGAGAGGGTGGGTGGTCCAGCTGTCAGCCAACTGGCGGGCTAAGAAGTGGGAAGCCAAGGGAGGAGGGCAGGTGTGCAGGGCTGTGGGAGAACCACTGTGTATCCATCACAGAGGGTGCTGGGCTCAGCCCCAAAGCCCTGGGGGCGGGGGGCTACCAAGAGGCAGCAAGTGGCTATCCCTACAGGTGCCTGAACACACGGGTGTAAGGGAAAGGGGTGAAGGAAGGGTGTTGGCTGGGTATGTGTCCCCCACAAAAGCCTGCAATTGGTAAGGCACCTGGGCTTGCATGGTAGTCTCCGAGGCGCCCACGTGGATTCCAGTTCCATTTCCATTGTGCCTGTGATGTGTGCCTCAGTTTCCCCTTCTACATAATGGAGACACCATCAATTTCTTCCATCTTGGGTTATTTCAAGACTGCAATGATGTGGTAGGGTGAGGCCACCTCCAGGGGGTAATAAGCATTCGGATGTTGTCTTTGGTGGAGGTGAATATTAGTTTGTGTTCATTGCCTCATTCTGTGTATTCTAGTTTTTGTTATTGATCTCGACTAATATTAGTATTAATATTTGCAGCAGCTGAGCTGTTGCAAAGCTCTGGCTTAGCACAAAATTGCAAGGGATAGCTGACTTGTTCCTGTTCAAGTTGTGCTTTCAGTTTATTGTTGGACAAAGAAGGGTCAAAAGCTGTTTGGGGAACCTGCTATCACCATAAGCAAGTTTATGCCTTGATTTTGTTTGTAGGCTTTTAGGTTTTCTCTCTCACCTGCTGGTGTTGCAGTGGGGTTTTGTCTCCATTTCAGTTTCTTTGTGCTAGAATAACCTAGAGGTTCCATAATTGAACTTGCTTCTAGAATCTACCTTGTACCTGTCTTTTCATTTATTCTGGCCATAAGTGCTCCAATAAATTTACTCTAGTAGGGGTAGTGTGGTGTGTAACCATTCCTCACAAACTCTTGAATATTATGATTGAATGAATGGAGATGAGTAGTTATTACTAGGTGGGTGTGAGTATTGGCTGTGGAGAAATCTTCTCTGGGTGTATTTTTACCCATCTAAGAAGTATGGGTCTTAGTGTACTTTACAGGTTGCTCTGATTGCGGTTACACTTAAGGTGTGTGTGTGTGTGTGTGTGTGTGTGTGTGTGTGTGTGTGTGTATGTGTGTGTGTGTGTGTGTGTGTGAGAGAGAGAGAGAGAGAGAGAGAGAGAGAGAGAGAGAAAGAAAGAGAAAGAGACAGAAAGAGAATGTATATGTGTGTATATTGTGTGTATATATATATATGGAGAGAAAGAATAATTTAGGCAATGAGGATATATATATATACATACACATATACATTTATATTCACTTAATAGGAGTTGACATTGAATGTGATATATTCATCATGTTAAGGTTAGCATATTCCATTAAATACACTAGTTTAATTTTTTTAAATTTTTGTATTATCTGTAGGTACTAATTAGTCATTATCTTGATGCAAGACAGATACAAGCAACCATCTCAAAGATCCCTAGTGACTTTAATGAAACTAGTCTCACTAGAAAAGGAAAATATTTGCTGGCTTTATATTTACTTCTGAAGTCTTTGATGGTAGGAGATTGTTTGACCTAGAATTGCATTGTCGAAATCATTTAGCCTGATTTGCTTTATGGAGAATTAAATAAAGAAGATGATCAAGATTGATATGTGAGTCTAGTAGGTTTTAACTGCTAAAGGAAAATTAGGTAATGGAAGGGAACTAATGACATTCAGTTTGAGGAGGAAAATGGTTGTCAAGAAGTACGGTATCAGTCTAGGTAGTAGATTTCACTTCAAGTTTTGCCTTTGTAACACTCATCTGCACAGTGAATATGTCATCTTTAAAAGGTACCTTGAAGAATTAGTGTGACAGCTTGTGTGACATTCATGTGATCATTTACATATTGTTTCCCAGGAGCTTTGGCATTAAGTGTTTCATTTATTGGAAATTATTTTGCCCTTTGATTTATGACAGCCTACAGTAAAATAGAGTAATCTATTTTAGAAACAAAAAATTAGCATTTCACTGTTTTGTATTTTCCTTAGAAATCTCAGCAGGAATGAACTTAGAAATTGTAAATTTGATTAAAAAAATGACAACAGTAGGAAAAAACACACCTGACAAACACATGATTTTGGAGAGTGTTGAACATGAATTTGGGGGTCTGATTAGCATACAAGGCATAAGAAAAGGATAGACCTGGGTCTGTACTCAGGTTCTTCTCAGTGATGAACTATATTGTACGATTCAGTCAGCACTTGCTTTTACTATTATTTTTTTGTCTGAGAATACTATATTTTCAATTATGAACATATTTTGATTACAGCTCCATTCTCACTAATTCAGTCTGAAGAGAATGCAATTATTATGGTGATTTACATACAATATGCTAAGTTAACACAGCTAATGAATGAAAGAGCAGAATATTCTTTCTGTACATTCCTAGAAAAAATATTGTGCTAAGCAGTCTTTGAAAGAACAGATTACATTGTTTGCCAGCACTTTATGTCTGCCTACAAGTGGAGTTGGCATTGAGCCATTTTCTCTGCTTTTAAAGTGAAGTCTCCCATATTTTGTTGATCACCTGCCTCTCTATTCCCCTTAGGAGGGACTGGAGACAATTCTCAATTTAATTAGATATGGTGCCTTCTCCTTTTTGTACATCTTTATTGAAGAGAATACTCCATTAAAATTTGGGGGGGAGGGCACTGCTTAACACGTTAAACATTACTAATTGTAGCAGTTTATTTTATGTGTGTTGTAATAGTGTAGTTAGTTAATTATAGCTTTCTCATTAGCACCATGTGGAGAATAATGAATTAAACACCTCCCTTTGATCAAAAGAACATCTAAGTTTATCTTCTGAGAATAAAAGAGTTATTGTGTTCCTGAAAGTCACTATGGTTTTCCCAAGAACCAAACTGGTTGGAATTCTGCAGCACTGGGTTAGGAAGCTTCATGAATGAATTGGATTGATCACAAACAAGAGGGAATAGAGCTGTGGTTGCTTGGCAACCCTACATTTTTTTCTGCAATTTCTCCTGGTATATTTATCCACTAAACTAGAAAATTCTGTTTTGTTAACGAATGATTTTAGTCAGTGCATAAATAGGCCATAACTAATTGAGATTTCTTCTAATGTACTGTGGATTAAAAAAATGATTCTGCCTACCTATCTATTGTGTTATTAGATAATATATATGCAAAGAGGCATATTTTGTTTTCATTTCTAGAATACTATCTAAACAGTTTCTGTCTCGAAGTAATATAATTTGATCATGCAAAAAAATAATCCAACTGCTCTCTCTCTTTCTCTCTCTCCCTCCTCCTCCCTCCCTCTGTATGTGTGTGTGTGTGTGTGTGTGTGTGTGTGTGTGTGTGTGTGTGTGTGTGCATGCCAGGTCTGGGGATATACAGCCTAGGTACTATTTTTTAACTATCTCACTTGAGGCTGGCTTTTTATCACTTGAGTTATACCTCTATTTCCACCCTTCTAGTAGTTATTGGAGCTAAATCTCCCAAACTTTCCTTTGTCCTGGGCTGGCTTTGAATGGTGATCCTCAACTCTCAGCATCCTGAGTAACAAGAATTATAGTTGTGAGTCCACAGTATATCTTCTTTAACATTTAAATTATTAGGAGTGTATCTAGAGGGTATTTATAAAAAACAGTTCTAATGAGGATCAAAGCTAGAGTGAATGAAATGAAATAAATTCTTTAGAACCCACAACATTCTGGTGTATTCACAGTTTGGAAATTTTAGGGGAGCTATAAATATTCACTTCAAAAGATGCTAGCTGATAATGCTAACAATAACAAATGGAAATGAAATGGGTAAGTAGATAAATAAATACATGGGATTCTTTGACTAGGGCCTCATCTCCTGATGTTTTGTCTGTACTATCCCTTCTGGAGTTGGTGTGCATCTGATTTTCTTTAGTTTTGCTGAAGTAGGAGATATGGAAAGTACCCATCTTCTGAGCTGCCTCTTTCGCCACCTTTGGCAAACTCCAGAAACTGCTCTCAGACCATTCTCATCAATAGCCTACCAAATCTAGAGTGTATCTTTTTGCAGTTGTAGACTCTAAGGGCACTCATTGCCTTTTATGCATCTCCTAGGTGTAGTGGTTGAATGCATTGGCTAGGTGGCCAGGACTCAAAATCATAGTCTTTCATTATGTAGACGTGTGGCTGTAACTAAGTAATTTTGATCTAGGACTGATTGCTTCTGTGAAAACGGGGATCATGTCCATGTTTGAACATGATTAGCTCTACAGACAGCTTAGTAGCACTTAAGTGCTCAATAAATCCTGGTTTTATGATATGATAATTGTTACTCTCCTATAGCATGTATGAAAAGGCAAAGATAGCTAGAGGTCTGTGAATGTAAATAAGTGAGATCAGTAGTGCCATGAAATAAACAACTGTGTACCCACATTAATCCATGCTCATACCCAAATAATTTGCTTGAAATATTTTATGAATATTATCTGAGACTTGGCACCTGTTAAAATCACTTGGTACACTTTCCCAAATTACCAGCTTAGATTAATTCTGTCAGAATCTCTGGGTGGGGTGAGCAGGCATTGGGATTTCCTGAAACCTTTCAGTTAGTGTCCAATCAATCACCAGGATTTCTATAGATTTTGAGTAGTTTTCTCTAAGATTCTCTTAGCCTGAGAGACTTAACTCATAGTTCCCTTGGGGTCATGAAATGTCTTTGGAAAAGGGAAAGAAAGAGGGAAAGAAAGAGGGAAAGAAAAAAGAAAGAAAGAAAGAAAGAAAGAAAGAAAGAAAGAGAGAAAGAAAGAAAGGAAGGAAGAAAGAAAGAGAGAAAGAAAGAAAGAAAGGAAGGAAGAAAGGGAAAGAAAGAAAAAGAAAGTTGGTTGTGGGGCGCCATGGCTCAAACCTGGAATCCTGGCTACTCAGGAGGCTGAAATCTGAGGATCACAGCACAAAGCTAGCCTGACACTAAAGACCATGAGGTACTCATCTCCAATTAACCATTAGAAAGTGGGAAGTGGTGCTATGGCTCAAAGGTGGTAGTCTTACACTGAAGAGCTCAGGGTTAGCACCCATGCCCAGAGTTCAAGCCCCATGACCAACCAAAGGGGGAGAAAAAAAAGAGAAAGAGATGACAAACCTCTGAGATTTTTCCTTCCTTTGGCTTAAATGGTACTTAATTCTTTGAAGATCTCAAATGAATTTTTCATTTATGGTGTGCAATCTCATTTTTCAATCACCTCTGAAAATGGTAGGTAAATGCCATTATCTTGATTTTAAAGATGAGTGGAATGAACTATATGGAAATTAAATAATCTCACCCCATTTTGCACATCTAGAAGAGGGGCACATATTAAAATTCCTATAACCCTTGAACTCCAAATATTTTTCTTGTTAGACCTTGACATTTTAACATTTCAATTGCAGGAGAAAGAAGAATTTCATTTGAGCTAATGCAGTGAGTAAGTTTTTTTTTAAGGTATATAGGTGAGAATTCCAGCTTTTAAAATATTTATGAGAGAGAGAGACAGAGGGAGAGAGAGAGAGAGAGAGAGAGAGAGAGAGAGAGAGAGAGAGAGAGAGAGAGAGAGAGAGAGAGGGAGGGAGGGAGGGAGGGAGGGAGGGAGGGAGGGAGGGAGGGAGAGAGAGAGAGAGAGAGAGAGAGAGAGAGAGAGAGAGAGAGAGAGAGAGAGAGAGAGAGAGAGAGAGAGAGAGAGAGAGGAGGCGAGGAGACTTATTTTTCCTGTGAGCTAGAGGTATGGCACAATTTAATGAGTGTGAACTTATTAAGTGCAAGGCCCTGAGTTCCAACCCCGATGCTGCCCAAATGAAGAAACAACATAGCATAATTGGGATTCAAACCAAGGTTTCTGGGGCTGATTAGAACATTTATTTTGTTTGGCCAAAACAAAATTTCAGATACAATTCAGCCAACCTGTAAAAATGGAAAAACCCTAAAAGTTTGCATTCATACTTCTTATTTTGAAACTTTGAATTGCCAGGATTTCCATAGGTTCTGGGTGGTTTTCCTGTTATTGGGCTTGAATACACAGGTGATAGAGAGTGGTGGCCCTGGTCTCTCAGACATGAATGGCATATCCCCTTGTATGGACTGAAAGGTTCACAGCTTGGGGTTCCCTTGAACTAAAATCTGGCCATCTCTTGCCTATACTCTGGCCTTTTCATATATATGGGACATACTACGAAGGAATAATTGAAGGGGATTTAAAGAAGGAAAAGCTCCTTTGATGGAAAGGGTTAAGGGAAAGCAGTAGGGGTTGCTGACTCCTCTGTAGGACTGTTACTGCCTTTCATCCTAAAAAGACCCCTGGAGGAGAAGTGAATGGAAGCTGGCGAGAGTGGTGGCTCAGAAAAGATTGACAGGTAGAACCTGTGACTTGAGAGAGGAATGTGGGCATGGCTGCTGTGTATCACAAGGCAGGGATGGACATGGCTCGCTGACTGCTGTTGCTTCTCGAGTGGCCCAAACTACCAGAAATCAGAGGGGTAAGGAGCCAGGCAGGAGTACTGTGAGCAGGCCAGCTTACCTACAAAGGAGTGGGATGCAAGAAGGGAGAGGATGGATTTGAACCTGAAGAATGCATAGCACATCTCGAAGGTTTCAAAAGTATAAAATATGATGGAGAAAGTCAGTATTGCCCAAGTCAGTGCAAAAGACACAACCATTCCATTTGTATTCAGATCTACCTTCAGCCCTTTTTCCTTTGTCATTTCTTCTCCATTTTTACATTGACTAAAGTGGTATGGCTGTGGTCCAGAGGTGGATTTATGCAACAAGCCTCAAACTTTAAAACAAGTTGTTCATTCATGTATGTGATGTCTGTTTCCAAGATTAAAAGTATAGGAAGAGATTTTCAATAGTAGTAGAGGATTTCCCCCTAACAAAAGACTGGTTTTAAGTACTATTCCAGTAGGAAGGATTGTAGGCAGAATGTCTGGAAAGTGGAGACTTTGTAACTATGAGAGCTGAATATCACTATAACCTAAGGCCTTATTCCACAAGGAATGAGGTACTACGCTCTTGCATAGTTGAATGCACAGGGAAAGGATTAGGAAATAGACCAGGGTGTTTTATGTATTTCCTAAGCCTAAGATAAATATTTTGAACTTTAATAAAACAATCAGGTAAGACACGTGTGGCAATTTTTGATGATCAGATGCTATTAGAGCTGGCTGCGAACAAGTTTTATTATTAAAGATGAAAGAATGTCAGTGGTGCATGTACTCCTAGTTACTCAGAGAGCTGAAACCTAGAGGATCTCAGTTCAAAGCCAACCCAGGCAGAAAAGTCTTCTAGACTCTGTCTCCAAATATCCAGCAAAATGCCAGGCTGGAGGCATAGCTCAAGTTGGTAGCATATGAGTCATGAGCAACAAAGCAATATGAAATATGATACCCTGAGTTCAAACCCCAGTACTGGCAAAAGTCAAGCAAACACACCATGCAAAGTGGTAGAAGGTTTTCTTATTATGGAATGTCTTACATATTGATGCATTCAAAAGTAAGAAACCAATTAATGTATAACATTAACGGGGGTGAACTTTATAGTCCATGCTATTGCATTTAGACTCTTATTTGAAAATAAATGATATGCACTTCTTTAATGAAAACCCAGAATTATAATGTAAACTGAAGACTGTACTGAATTTAGAACAAATATTAATAAAGTCAGCAGATATGCTTTGGGGGTTGAACAGAGACCTGCACAGGAGAGCTTGGCTGTTTTAGAGCTTCATCAATTCTGTGAAACTTATTTGTGGTTTTGTGTGGCTGTGTGTGTGTGGCAAGGGAAGGGTATGAGCCTTGGGAGACACTGGAAGTGGCTAACCATTTAAATGGATTACTGAATAACCTCTTTGTGCTATAGATAGGACTAGGCCTAAGACAGCCCACCATTTATCATTTCTTGAGTGTTTACTGTGTGTTTTGTAATTGCTACATCAGTGATTGGGAGAAAATGCAATTAGTATAACATTCATTTTAAGCTAGGATGTTACAGACATAGAAGAGTTATTGTCCAACACTGCACAAACTCCAAGTAACAGAGTTGGGAGAAAAACCTTACTTGCCTCCTTTTTTTTTTCTTTCATCATTTGGGATTCAAGTTAGGGATTTTTGACATCATAGGCAGACACTCTGCCACTTGAGCTGTTTTTGCTTTGGTCATTGTGAGTGAGGATCTCACTTTTGCCCAGGCAAGCTTGGGCCACAGTCCTCTCGTTTATGATGATGATCATAGAACATTGCTCCCATTTTTTTTAATTGAGATGAATTCTTACAACCAATGTTTCCCAGGCTTGTATGGGACTACTTTTCCTACTTAGTGTGAGATGGAAGTTTTATAAACTTTTGAAATGAACTAGTTTCCAACCACAATCTTCTGCTTAACCACCGAGGAACTAGGATTATAAGCATGAGCCAGACTCTGGAGTGAAATTTAACTGCTAACTTTGAATCCAACTTATTGTTTTATCATCCTTTGTCTTCTCTTGGACTTCATTTCTGAACCGTAGATTATCCATCAGTCAGGATTTCTATGAATAACCAATGTACAAGTGTCTTCACCATGGATGAATACAATGGAAACATTACCAAATTCCATCCCCAGTTATCACAGGTAAATATGATGAATGTAGATTAAAAGGTCATCCTAATGCATTACATAATGGTACACATTTACTTGCAAAAAATGTTGTCATTTTTTTAAGAGGAGGCTTTTAAATCATTGATGCAATGGATTAATATTGAGGGCTTCCACTGAGAGATAAATTGTCAGAGAGAAACATTTGTGTTCTTAGAAATCCTGTTTTATAATCCTTTGCTGCTCTGGCTCTTTCTCTACTGGACCCTGGGCACCAGCATACATAAAAATCAACCTTTGCCCCCTAAAGCTTTGACTTGCCATCATTATCATTTCTTTGTTTCCTGGTGGAAGCATTGCCGGTGTTCTGGAATATCAATATGCATAGACCTCCCTTACATCTGGATATTATACGTAACATGGCTGGCATTTGCGCAGAGGTGTGGGGATCTGCCACTCCAGATTAAGACACGCACTGTTAATGATGGCAGATGTCATATCCCAGCCTTGTTGTTCTTGAAGATGGCTGGGAAATGACACTAATCATAACAATCACACTAGCATTATTATCAGCTCTCAATTAAGAGGCTTAAGAGGAAAGAAATGCAGCTCTTTCCCAGGTGTGCTTAATATATTTGGGAGTTTTGAGAGGATTATGGAATTTTGGTTCAGGTTTGTAGAAGCAGGTGTTTATAAATATGTGTATATATACATTTCATATGCATAAGTTAGAGTATGCTAAAATGCGAAGTGACTCCAAAAGGCTGTGTGTGTGTGTGTGTGTGTGTGAGAGAGAGAGAGAGAGAGAGAGAGAGAGAGAGAGAGAGAGAGAGACAGAGACAGAGACAGAGAGACAGAGAGAGACAGAGACAGAGAGAGACAGAGACAGAGAGAGACAGAGAGACAGAGACAGAGAGAGACACAAAGAGACACAGAGAGAGACACACAGAGAGAGACACATAGAGACAGAGAGAAAGAGAAAGAGAGAGGGAGGGAGAGAAAGAGAGAGAGGAAAATTAATTTGGGAATTTTGAATATGGCAAATACTTTATTTTCTCCTTAATTTATTTTTTTTCTTTTTCTTGGCCCTGGGGATTAAACTCAGGGCCTGGTTGATATCTCTGAATAATTGTTTTTGCTTTTAGCTAGTACCCTACCACTTGACACACAGCCTCCCTTCCAAAGTCTTGAAGATAAGAGTATTATGAACTGTCCTGTCTGGGCTGGGTTTGGCTCACAATCTTCAGATGGGTTACTGATATGAATCACCACCACCCAGCTTGCCTTCTGCTTTAGTTAGACATGACATCCCACTTCCTGTACTGTATATGGAGTTGATTTGCTGTAGTGCTTTCATAAGGCCTTTGTTCTCTTCTCTAGGATGCAGTATGTGACTTCTTTAAGTTTTAAATGTAAGGATATTCTAAATATGTTGTAGAAATGCATATGATGACACAGTAGAGAATTTCTTCATTAGATTAAACTGTACATTTGTGAAGAATACTCAATACAGCCGAGTGTCCAGAGCTCATGTCTGTAATCCTATCTATGGAAGTGGCAGACATGTGAGGATCATAGTTTGAGGCCCAGAACATTTGAATGAGTCTCAGAGATTTTATCTCCAATTATCCAGCAAAAAGCTGGAAGTAGAGGTATGGCTCAAATGGTAAAGTGAGAGCAAGAATGCAAAGCCCTAAGTTCAAACCCCATTTCTGATGTGCATTTGCTCACATACCTTCTTGTGCATGCGTGCTTGCACACACACACACGCACACACCTGAAAACATTATAAAATGGCAAGAAATTTCAAACATTGCCTATAAAAAACAAATATGCAAAAATAATTTTAACAACTCTAACTTACTCCTGCAAGAACAACTGACTATGTGTGGGTTATTTGTTGCTGTTCACTGATGTGAGGCACGTACTATTGTCCTGTAAAGATCTAAATGACTAGATACACATAGAAAGCCCAAATAAAAGTGTTTCTATTTGAACTTTATGGCCTCTGGAAATCCTCAGAGAAGCTAGATTTCAAAGCCTCTCCATAGTCAGATTTTTTGAAGCATACATGTTTCTGTGTGTAATTGATTTGGGCTGAATAGATTTTGAGCACAATTGATTTGTTTTGAAGTAATATTAATAGACACGCATTAATTCAGGTGAAACTCATGTGTGTTTCTGTGAGTCAAGTTCAGATAAATTGAATTTGACCTTAACCGTTGCCCCTTCAAAAAAAACAAAACAAAATAAAACACTAGTCAATATAAGAGTGCAAATGCCATCCATCCATGTATAAATTCCATATGAATTGTTTAAACCAGAAATTCCCTCCCCACACACACACTCAGCACCTCTTTTGGAAATTAACTTCTGTTTTCCTATTTTTCCACTTGTAAACTGAGGACAGGAATATTTACCACTTCTTGCCAGTAGCAGTTGGAGAGTTAATGAACTAATACTTTTAAAGGGCTTTGAAGATAAAGGTATTAGCTATTATTATTACTAATAAGCCATTTTTTCTCCAGTGTACTTTTGGACAGCAGGCATTAAAAACCCATTATTGTATTTAACACTAAAACAATCTGCTTCCACCTGGTATTTACTACCTCAATTAAGTATTCATTGCACTTCTACTGCCCCTCCAGAATCACAGCAAGGGAGGAAAAGATTATAAGGTCTGTGTCATCATTTTCCAACTTCATTTAAATCCTGAGCTTGAGTTTCTTGATTTCTCTGCAAGCTACACCCCATTCTCAATGAGAAATGGATTTAGGTGCACTTTTGTCTCTGTGTTTGTGAAAGGAATGAATTGCTAACTATTGGGCTTAGATTGAACTGGATTCATATCACATTTATTGTAGGAGAAGATTGCTTTCCAGTATTTTCCTCTTTACTTCTTTTTGTTGTTATTGTGGGTCATGGCGCTTGAACTTGGGGCTTGGTGAATTGTCCTTGACTTCTTTTATTGCTCAAAAACAACAAAAAATTGGTAGGGCTTGCACCCTACCACTTTGAGTCACTGTGCCATTTATGATTTTTCTGGTGGTTAATTGGAGATAAGAGTCTTGCAGACTTTTGTGTCCAGGCTGGCTTTGAATTGTGATCCTCAGATCTCAACCTCTTGAGTAGTTAAGATTACGGGCGTGAGCCACCGGCACTTGGCTTCTAGTATCTATTCTGTGACTGGAGATGAGTACCATGAGTGAAAATGGATTTGTGGGCTGATCTTGTATTTGTTTGTGCATGGGGAAGAAGCAATGCTCACTGTTGATGACTCAGTGTTTTTGAAATTGTTTAAATAATTGTAGCTAGGGATTTCAGTTCAACATGTCAGTTTATTCAGACAACACATATAAAGATCCATGCCTTATCATTCTCCTCTCCCACAGCTTTCCCACTACAATTCATTTTTAAAACTGAATTCAAGCACTGAAAAATTTATGCATGGACCAGCAGTCCAGAAATATTTTTTTTAAATAAAGGACCTTGACCTATTCATATTAATTTTCAAGTTTATAAACTACTGTTAGTATAATGTAGCATTCACTTCCAATTTTTTGGCTTCTGTAAATATCTGAAAATGTGGGGAGATGTAGGGTATTATAAATATGACTTGCATATTGCTAAAACAACCCTCATTTTTATTTTCAAGTGATTTAGAAATTGCATAAAAGAATAAAGAGTATGAAATAAATTCATGATTGCAATAATACCTGTTCCAGGTTATCACCAACAGCATTTTAAATCCTTAGCTAACATTGGAATTTTGAACAGAAGAAAACTCATTGCACCCCAAATCCCTATCTCATTGAAACTTGCTGAAGTGCAGACATTTTATTAAGAAATGGCTTTCCTTAGCTGGTGACTATTTACTCTTCACATAGAAACATTCTGATCAGCATGATTTCTTCTGTTTGACTGACTGACAGAAGCTGCAAGGTAGGGAGCAAAGGGGAGAAATTTGCTTCACTCATTCATGGACAATAGCTTTCCATCAGGAACAGGGATTTAAAAAATCTAGACAAAGACAATTTAAAATCACAATGACTGCACAGATGGCTCTGAATAACTAAGATATTATGAAAGAGTTCCTAAAAACGAAATAGGTTTTGGTTTGCCACCTCTAAAAGTAGACAGATCATCTATCGGCAAAGTAGATACATCCTATCCTAGTGGATGTGGCTTTTATTTTTAATAATGTGACATATGAACCCCCAACAAAACCGGAAGACATTTCAAAGATGTTGTTTTAGAATTGTGCATTAATAATTATCCATTCATTCACAGATAGCTTTTCATGCAGCTCACTGCACAGTGAATCAACACAGTGCATTTTTAGTGCTTTTTAAAGCACTAAAGACTGCTTTTTAAATCTTGTCCCCAACTCTATTGACTTCTGAAGTTTGAGCTCATGTTATTTCCATCATTCGCTCTGTTGAATTGTGTCTAGGGAGTTCACCATATGGCTTAAAACACTTTGGGAATTCGGTAGAACTCAGAATTTGGTAGGAGTTTGCAAATGTGATTCTTAGGGTATCACTGGGGAAATAAGCAATCTGCTTGCTGTTAGGGAGAAAAGCACCTGTAGCCTGGAGTATAGCTGAGAGGAGAAATGACAACAGTGGATTCTGAAATTTGACCATGTAGCAAGTTATATGAAATATACAGAGACACTTTTCGCCTTACCTAGTCATATGTACTGAACGAATCCACAATCCCCGAAATACCTTAATACCAGTTAGTAAAATCTCATGACATTTTTGGTCAGGAATTTAGGCAGGACTTGGCTGAGTGATTGCTTTGTTCCACCTGGCAAATGCAGGTCTCCTGTGGTGGCATTCCTTGGGTGGCTGAGATGGTCTGGTGGTTCTGAGACGGCTTTATTTCTTGTCTGGTTCTATGTCTGAACCCAGTGCGGCCCCTCTTCCTTTTCTTTCAGCCTTGGATCCTCTTCAGTAGCCTTTCAGGGCAGGCTTTTGGACTTTCTACAATGGCTCCAGGAATCCAATTGGAATCGTGACAGTTCTTTTTGAACCTAGTCTTTGAAAAGTTGAGATTCAAGGGAAGCACCCCAAAATCTTGCTGGATGATTCTAGAATGGAAGGAATGAAAAGATAAACATGTTGAATGACAGAATTGTTAAACTCATTGCCATGGCAACCGCCGGCCCTCCTCTTCCCACAAGAGTTGTGGGCTTGTTCTTCCTAGATTACTGCTGTAGCAAGATAGTGAAATTTATAGGAGGTGGAGACTTAGGGAAGGACCATAGATGTTTGAGGGTGTGTCCTCAGAGAGGAATGTGATACCCAGACCCCTCCACCTCCTCTTCTTTTTTCTTTTTGTGGCTGTGGAGAGAGCAGTGCTCTGCCATGTACTTCTCTCATGAGGTATTGTCTCCCAAGTGGCAGGGGCAGCCGTCAGTCAGGAAGTGGAGTCCCCAAACTGTGAACCCTTGTCTTTCTTATAAGTAGATTATGTCAGCTACTTCCTTTGTTGGAAGAAAGTTGATTAACATACCTCCTGTGACATACTACTTATTCATTATGTAACTGGTTACCTGGGAAAGAAAGTGAGGGAGGGAGGGGGAGGGAAGGGGAAGGAGGAGGAATGAAAGAAGGAATGAAGGGAGGAAGGGAAGGAGGAAGGAAGAGAGAGAGAGAGAGAGAGAGAGAGAGAGAGAGAGAGAGAGAGAGAGAGAGAGAGAGAGAGACACACACACATACACACACACACACACACACACAGAATCAGTACTCAAAAAAATACCCATTCCCTAAATATCTGATTCCTATTAAACATCTAAGAATGACTTGACAACTTTCAACTTTTGCCAGTTTCCAGGTTTTGGAAGGTTTGGGCTTTTAGATTTTTATTTGGTGCTAAAGGTTGAATCCAAGGCTTTGTGCATGCTAAAATTAAACGAGAGCCTCATACATGCTAAGATTAGATGCAGGCCCTCAGCCATGTTAAGCCTGTGGTCTACACTATAATCCCAGTCCTGTGTGTGTGTGTGTGTGTGTGTGTGTGTGTGTGTGTGTGTGTGTGTGTGTGTTTCTAGAGAGGGAATAAGATAGAAAGTGGAAGGGAAGAAGCGTTGCATTGCCGGGTATGGTGTTTCACACCTGTAATCTTAGCTACACAGAAGTCTGAGATCTGAGGATTGCAGTTCAAAGCCCGCTCAGGCACTAAAGTCTGTGAGACGCTTATATCCAAGTAATCACTAGAAAACCTGCAAGTGAAACTGGCTCAGGGATAGGGCAGTAGCCTTGAGCTGAAGAGCTCAGGGACAGTGCCCAGACCCAGAGTTCAAGCACCATGACTGACAAAAAAAAGAAAGAAAGGAAGGAAGGAAGGAAGGAAGGAAGGAAGGAAGGAAGGAAGGAAGGAAGGAAGGAAGGAAGGAAGGAAGAAAGAGGGAAAGAACGAAAGAAGGAAAGAAAGAAGGAAAGAAAGAAAGAAAGAAAGAAAGAAAGAAAGAAAGAAAGAAAGAGAAGCATTGCATTGTTTGAGAAGACTGTGAGCTAAGCTTCTTCAGTAGGATGAACATCTTTGAGGCTTTTCCCTGTTTATCTGGTTAGCTTAGAAAGGGTTTGGGTTTGGGGTGTCCAGGAAATTCCCAGCAGACTCCGAAGAGTCATGTGCAGTGAAGACCACGTATCAGGAATCACGATACCAATTGCTTCAATTGTTCATGGAACTAGCTTCCAGGAGGAGAAAAGAAAAGAAAAAGAGCTTCTCCATGTGTTACTATGTACCCATTATAGCCAGAGATGGGAGGGAAGCTGGCTTTTGGTCTTGAAATGTGTTCCGCTTGCTGAGCTCCTTTCCCCATGCCTCTCAGAAGAATGGCTGTAAAGGAAAGGGGTCTAATGGCTAGGGAGACAGCACATCATCTCAGCATCATCCTGCAGGGTTTTGAGATCACAGAGCAGGAGATGGGTCAAGCACATACAGCCAGAGCTTCCTGGAGTGTGATCTCTCCAAAGTCTCTTGATAACAGCTAGAAAACTGCTGTGCTGAACAGGAAGAATCCAAGTTGTCTTATCTTGTTAGCCCAGTCATCCTTCTATGAATGTCATGCCATTCTTGCTGTATAAGAATTTGTGATATCACGCTTGTACGTCCGAAACTCTATCCCACCTTCTGATGAACAAAAGTGGATGTTCCTTCCCCACTGTCCTAACCATCAGCCCTTAGAGAATATGACAATCTATTGTTCATATTAAATGAACTGCTTCCCTGAGCAATAGTAGTGTGCTTAACCCTAAAATGCTATGTTGTGGTGATTTAAACTCTCTTTCAGCAATGTTGTGAATTGCCTTTCAATGCCATCATATGTGTGTGTGTGTGTGTGTGTGTGTGTGTGTGTGTGTGTGTGTATGTCATTAAATTAGATAAGTTATTCAGGTAGTATTTAGTCCTGTTCAAGAGTTTCGGTGTCATTAATGGAACTAATAGATATGAAAGGGGAACTGGAACTCAGGTTGTGTAATTTTTTTTCTTTGCATTATTTTAATGACAAATTATTCAGCCCCAACTTATCTTCTTCAGATAATTTGCTTGATCTTCAATGATAGGAAATGAAAACAGGCTCTGTTAGGATGAGAAGTACCTGAGGGGGGTGGTTAAACTAACAAGAGGGATGAGTGAGGGTAAATGATAATCTAAGTAGCTTGTTTGTATGTATTAAAATAGAACAATGAAACCTGTTGCAACTATTTTAAGAAGGAGGAGAGGTAAAGGAGAGTTATGGGGGGTGGTTGAGTGACAGGGTGAGATCGATTGGGATATATTTGTACTTGTGAGGAAATGACACAATGAAATCCTCCATGATACAAAGAAGATATGCTAATAAAAAATAAGAAAATTTGCATTGGCTCTGATTCATTTTTAGATACAGCCTGAAGCCTTAGAAATATTACATTCTGTTTTCTTAGATTTTACAAAAAAATAATATAATAAAGGATGGGGAAGAGTGGTACTGAGAACTGCCTGGGGAAAAATGAATTTCCATAGAACAAAATTATTGAAGTCATTAGAATAACAGCAATCCTCATGTTTTTTCCTTTCTTCTTCCTCTGTCCAATAGTCTGTTTTGATAAAGCCCAGTATACCTTCAGCAATAGCAGTTTTGCCTTAGCCACTTTCCATTTTTCCAGTCCCCTTTTGTCCTTTCCATACTGTGAGACTACCACAAAACCTGTGTCAACTTTCTGTTTGACACACTGAGATTTATTTCTTCCTCAGCCAATCTGGAAAATCCCTTGCTTAGTCTTTCAATCACGAGATCATGGGACGCCTCACTGGATTTCTGCCTTTCATAGTCTCTCTCTTTCTCCCCTAGGTCTAAACGTCACTGTGAAAATCCCCTTTCTTGCTGTCACTTGGCCCATGATGTCATTCACCTCCTGAAATTGCCTCCCTTGCTCTCCCTTACTCTGCAGGCCAAGTAGCTGTCATTTGGTTTCCACATTTGAGAAGCTTCATTATTCCTCTCTCTGGCCCTGTATCCTTAGAGACTCTCTGCCTGACACAACAGCTCCTTGACTGCCTTCTCAGAGCTCTGCACACAGATTTCCTGTTGCCTTTTCTTCCCAGAATAACCAATCATCCAACAATCTCCAATCCTCTAAGACTCTACTTTCTCAAGCTCATTCCCTTGGCTTCTTGAGTCACCTACTGTATTTCATTTTCTTTCTTTATTAGCCTGTGTTAAAAGAATATATGGATATACTATGAACGTTACTTCATAGTATATGAATGAAATGCTAATGGCAGAGACAAATAATGAACTGTAACTATACTCATAGATAGGATTACAACAACCTAAGCTCAAACCAAAGTCTAACTAGATAATATTTACTGCCAAAAAGTTGGGGCTTCTTGTATTCGTTAAAAGAAGGGAAATAGATGTTGTTAGTGTAATACATTAGTATCTACATGAGACTTTCAGTATTTTAAGTTAAAAAAAAGAGTTGTGGGTTGGGACTTTAACCTAGTGATAGAGTACTTGCCTAGCATGCACAAAGACCTGAGTTCTATTCCTCGGTACCATAGACGTAGGAAAAAAGGCAAAAATGGTGCTGTGGCTCACTTGGTAGAGCTTTAGCATTGAGAAAGCCCAAGAACAATGCCCAGGCCCTGAGTTCAAGGCCTATGATTGACAAAAAAATAGTTGTGTTGGTGCTGGGGCAAAAGCCCAAGGAAAAAATTCTATTTCTCTTATTCTGTTCCCATATTTGATCATGAAGTGAAAATCTATGAGATTTCTGTGGTATGGTGGTCACTATGCTAAACAGATGGATTTCATCTTTTTATTTCATCATCTCGTAGCTTGCCTGAAGATGATTACATTTCACCAGTGCATATATGTCCACAAAATAATATTAATCTTGTATTTGTGGGAAGAATATCGCTTCAATGTTATAAAGCTCTCATTTAATTAAGGAACAGGAGCACTGATTCAAGAACAACACAACTTGAGTGAAAAATGCAACACAAATGTACAGATAATGCACACGGCTTGATCAGGGTGGACAACCAATCACCTTCAGATTGTAAAGTATTAAAACTGAGGGGGAAAGAGATAGCAACTGAAAGACAAGACCTTAAGGAATGTCATGGCAATGGTTGCCTCTCTCCAGTAAATCAATGCCCGTGTTTGTGTAATAAGCATTTAATTTGAACAATATTTATTGTAGTTCTACAGATCCATCTGAGCATACGCTCTGGTGCAATATACTTGAATGACCTATTGAAGTGCAAATGTGCACACACACACACACACATACACACACACAGTGTTGCTATAGTTGTTGGCTGCTTCTAGGGCCTGATTTTCATTCCTAGAAGCTCAAAAAAAGATGAAGAAGGCTATTCTGTGGTTATCCTCTAGGTACATTGTCCAGGCAAAATGGGAAAAACAGTAAGGATTCAGAAATGCCAAGTTTCTGTTCATTTCTGTCTGTATGATTATTCTATCATTTTCCAATGAGAATATATTATACCTTTTTCTAGGAAACCCTGATGCAATATCAATACCATTTTCTTATTTCCCATAGGGAAGGCTTAAATAATGGGATTCTCATATATCAGATTTTAATAAAATGTATAACTTGGAGGCGTTCCATTTTAAGAAGATATGGACACAAATACTTTATTGATTAGTTAATGAAAGTCTCTGCTTCTGATAAATAATACATTCCTTTCTATGAATTTCCTGAATTTTTCATTTAAACCTAGAAATACAGAAGATTTACAAGTGCAGTAGGGAGAAGATCTGTGTTATCTGAGTTTTTAAATTAACAGTTATAGTGATGTAAAAGATTCTAACTTTGTCAACTGCAGGGACTTGTTGGAAAAATTAATTATGCACAGCTGATTAGGCATAATGACCAAGCCTAATTTAGAAACTGTAAAGTTGTGAGTTTAAACACACAATATAGACACACATAAACTGCTCTTTTGCAAAGCTGCACAACCTCACTTAGATTTCATTCATTCTGTCAGGCTGTGCATTCTCATAAAGCATTCATCAGCAGAGTGAAAAACCACCAAAATCATCAGGGATTTGCTATATGTATATTAGTCGCAAAATGACATCTATTTCTTGGCCACATACTAGGTGATTAATTATAAAGTGGTTCTGTGCTTTGAAGCAGCTTCCCCAAAAGCTTTTTAACCTGACTTTTGTAAAAGATGCAGTGTTACCTATTAAATGATTCAGTAGTGAAATTTACTTTTGGGTTTTCCCTTTTCGTTTCTCGATTTTTTCTTTCTGATTCTCAGTGTTTCAACACATGTTTTATTTATTGGCTCCATGAATCAGTCACTTTTTATCTAATTGGTAAAATGCAAGCCTTGACTATAGAAATTTGTACAATAAATCCTCCCAGTGACACTATACAAGTAGAATATGAAAGCATAGGACCAGGGACATAGATGCCAAAGTAAGGAGGAAAATGGGAAGAAGGAAGGAAGAAAGAGAGAAAGAGAAAGAGAGAGAAAGGAAGGAAGGGAGGGAGGAAGAAAAGAAGGGGAAAAGGAAATGATGTGTGAGAAGGCATTTTATTTTTTTCCCCACAAGCCTTTCTGTGTCTCTGTTTCCTTTATTTCTTTCCCTTCAATTTCTTTACAAAGGGAATTGGCAATACAGTTGTTGGATTTCATCATAAGCAATGGATATCACTGTCTAAAGCACATCATATATGCTTGGGGTTGAAGGATGGAAAGGGTGTTTCTTTATCTTTATTTATGTCCAAAGAACTAAGTTTTTCCCAATCGACAGTGTGCTTTCTGGATGCAATATCCAGAAATTCCTTTTCTGAGCTATGATGGTTTATGGGAGGGCTTTGACAATGGCTCAGAATCTACCCTGGAATTCAGCAGGCAGAAAGACTCCAAATTTTTTTTTCTGGACCAATATTTATTTTCACTAAAGCAACTCGGGCTATCAAATCACCTAAAATCAGTTAAGTGCAGTGTCAGCAACTTCCTTGCTCATTCTGTTTTACAAGTACTCGTGTTGATTAGTAGTTTAAAAGTCTGCAGACCAAGGAAATTTTAGCAACTAGATTTCTTTCCCTCTTCCCTTTCGCCCTGTGTACTCTGGGGAAGGCCTTGCCTTCTGTTCCAGTCCTGAGTAATTTGATTTGAGCAGATTTCTGCTGGGAAAGCATAGTATCAGAGAAAAAAAAATGTACTTATGGGGATTGCAACTGTGAAAGACAGAGGACGAGAACTTGCATTTCTGTGTACAGAGTGTGTGTGTGTGTGTGTGTGTGTGTGTGTGTGTGTGTGTGTGTGTGTATGTTCCCAAGGAGTCATTCATTCATTCATTTACTCATTCATTTATTCATCAAATATTTATGCTGTGACTAAACTCCAGGCACTGTACTAAGCAGTGTGATGAAGACAAATTCCCTGCCCTCCCAAGTTGCCATTAGTAAGAAGGTTGGCTAATAAATAAGTAAACACATAAAACCATTACAGAAAAGAAACAGAAGCCTGTGAGAGAGAAAAATGGCAGGGAGAAGAAAGCTACTTTGAAAAAGAAAAAAAAAGTTTCTCTGAGAAGGTGCCTTTCAAGCAGAGCCAGAAAGGAAAGAAGTCAGGGAGGGGGAAGCAGAGCAGAGTTCCAAGCAGCAGGGGTGAGGAGGAAGGAGGAGCAGCCTGGGGGACAGGGACTTGGCCTGTCTTGGAGTGGACAGAAGGCTGTAACCGATGGGGCAGCATGCATGGGAGAGACTAGCCAACACAAAGACAGCTCAGGGCAGATCACAGAAGGCCAGCAGTATAGATTTAAACGCAATATTAGAATCTCATGCAGTTAACCAAGTGAGTTTTATTTTTAAAAGAAAGCAAACAATCAAAGCAGGGCCTTCCCTCTGTCCCAATCCTGGCTATTTCCTGAAGGGTGGAATTAGTCAGATAGAAAAAAAAAACAAAAACCTCAGTTGATATTATACAGAGGATATGAGCATGGCTTAGATCTAAAACTAGAGTGTGATAAAGATGATATTATAATCAAGATTTATTTTTTCTTACTTTGTGTACTTACATTAAAATGATACAGATCTATTGGGAGTTGTAAGTTATACCTTGCAGCTTCTGTATGTAGGGAACATCCATAAGAAAGATAAACCTGGCTGGTGGCTCCATGGAACACTCTTGTAATCTTAGTTATGCAGACAGCTGAGATGGAAGCCAGACTCTCTTACCTCCTATCAAATTTGCAAAAGGACACTAGAGTTTCAAGTAGTAGAGCTCTAGCTTTGAGTAGAAGAAGCTCAGGGACAGAGCCCAGGTCTTGAGTTCAAACCCTAAGGATGAGCTAAAAGGAAAGATTACAGTTGTGAGATGGCAGAGTTTAAGAAACCCACATCCAGGCTGTCTGACATATAATGCACCATATTCCCAAGTCCCAAGTATGAAAAAGTGGACATTTTGAAAAGCATCATTTTAGTCAAGCATATAGTGCTTCAAACAGTTTTCTGGCTGAAATGTCTATTCGATCATAGTCCATGTTGGTGAGAGTTTTGCAGTAGCTCCCCCTTGCCATCTGATGTAACAGAGTAGTCCTTCAGGGCATTGTGCTCTAAGAAATCACTAAGAGTTACCATAATATTTGTGTGGGTGCTTTTCCTTTTGAGAAGTTTATTTACTATGCAGAATAGGGTCTGTTTTTGCACAGTGAGTACTATTATTCTAAAAGACATAAGAATCGAATCAGTCTCAAAATTTAATCGTTTCATGAGTTCTTATTAACAACAACAAAAAAAGAACTATTCAGTGACTTGCAGTAACACTTTACTAAAAGATGTGTCGGCTTAAATTGTTAAGTACCAGACCCAAAACTGGTTGTATTTGTATCAGATTTAAGAACTCAGTGAAAGATATGCAAAAACACCAGTTAGAAAAGTTTTAAAAGAGGAGGGTAATGGGGACCAAGACATGTGAAAGGATATCAATGTATGTGAATTAGTGCACCTTCTATCTGGCAAATATCATGTAACCCTTTTATTAATTACAATAAAAAATATTAAAAAAAGAAAAGTTTTAAAAGACTAAGATACGGATAGACTAGAACATCTTTCTAAGGCTTTTATTTATTTCCTGTGTAGCTACTGACTCCTATATATACATGGATTTTTTTTTTTTGCTAATTTCAGGCACAGAAAGAGTGGTTAAGGTTCTTTCCACAGTCAGAGACTATAGAATGAAGGTAGAATATAGCAATGAAGGTAGAAGATCAACGGACAAATAATGGATCTGCTGGGGAAGGTAGATGATGGATAGGTGAAAATTGGTGCTAGATAGAAGTTGTCCTAGCTGCTATCTTTTTGCTCCCTGGAGCCATGTACCAAATTTAATATCTTTAAGGCCTGGATATGAATTGAAAATGAAATTGAGTTGAATATGGAAATAAATATGTTAGAGACTAATCCAGGAAGTCTAAATTAATTCTTAAAGTGCATCATTTTTCCTTTATGAGACAGTTCATAAAGCAAATATGAAAACCAACAGAAACATAAAACAAATTCATTGCCTACATAGACATACATAATCACACACACACACACACACACACACACACACACAAAATCTAAGAACTAATCATTGCTGGTGTTACTATAGATACTCAAAATAAAGACAAGAATAATGACGATGAGCTAAAATGAATGGATGAGATTAGCATTTGTCTGTCTCCTTTAAAAGTGATTTTCATGACTTTCTTGACATGATTTTTTGCCTGGTGCTACTTACAGAGTTTATCTTTCTTCATTGCCTATCATACAGTTCAGTGGAAGGAGCCTATCTGTAGAGTAGACATCACATAGAAGAGTTTAGAAACAATTACAACAATAACAGTAAAAAGAAACAAACAGAATGAGAAGTGTGTCTTAATCCTTCTCAGGATATTTTCTTGTTGAAAATACTGAGGCATTTTGGGTGAAAGCTGAACTACATGACAGGTTAATCAATTCACACTCTTTGAGGTAAATAATGTCACCAGGAATCTTCATAGGTAAAATTACTGTTTATGCTATGGAAGAAAGTAACAGGTATAGAATTAGAGCATAAAATTGAGGCGAGCTTTAAAGGAATATAAAGATTACTTGTACACTTCCCCCCATTTACCTCATCCTACTTTTACTTTAATAAAATCCCCTCATGAATATCTATCATTCTTTTCTTTTAAAACAAAGCAGATTGTACTTTTCTAAATAATTCTTCATGCTTGTGGTTCACTGCATTTTTTATAAGAAAAGTTATAGAGAAAACATCAGTGACAGACAGTGAAGAATTATTCCCTTGAAGGAAGACTTGAAGTTGGAGTTCCGATAGTTTCATACCTCTGGACAGCTTTAATGATATCCTGAAATATCAGTGCCAGCTTTTAGCATTTGCAAGGAGAGAATTGTGCCTCAGAGCCAAATGGGAAAAATAAACACACAATCATACAAATGAGCACCCTTGTGCTTTCTCTACCATCCCATATTACTGCTACAAGAAAACGAGAGGCAAAAGGTGCATTTTCATGTGAAAGTCAGGAGATGATATGTAGGCAGAGAATGGGTACGAAGGGCAGAAATCAAAAGTGATGAGAAATAGAATGCACTCGACACAGCAGCATATACAACATGCAATATATTTTTAAGGTTGCCACAAAAGTAAGCATGTCTTTATTGCTGACTTGCCTTCCAGATTTCAGGCACTTTAGTCCCCTCTGTATGTTCATATTCTTTCTTCCTCTCCATATGTTGTTGCATCTTCTTCAGATTCTGCTCATTGCTTTCAGCTCCTGTGATTTGGTTAATCAACACCATTCGGCTGCATTTGTAGGATTGTAGTAGCAGAGCTGAGGGAAAAGTCAGTCAATGCCTATCGTGGAAGACCGAAGACAATGACAGCAGGACTTTTTCTCTTGTATGCCTATTGCAGTCACTGCCCACACAGATATATCCATCCAAATGTCCATTTGTCCATCATCTAGCCATCCATCCATCATCCATCAATCTACCCATCTACCCATTGATCACCCATCCATTATGACAGACAGAGCTTTTCAAGAGAGGCAAACTGGCTTCATGAATTTGATCTGTAACAAGGCTGTGGTAGGATTTAAAAATCAGGGCACAGAGGAAGTTAAGACCAAATGGATTGAAGTTTGTGAAATGCATGCATTGAACATCACATTTGGTGTTCAGGGTAATTGCAATTCACAATGCAACGAAAACACAGGGGGGATAGTGGAAGATTCATTTATTTGCTCTGAAGGTGGCATTTTTTAAAAAATATGATTACAGTCAGTCTAAGAATTGGAAAGAGATTCTTTAAAAGGTATCACCTAATCATCAAGAAAAAAATAATTGAATCTAAAATCTTTTTGTTACTTCACCTCTGTATAAAATGTCTGTTAAATATTCAGTAGAACCTTTGCTTGTGGATGTTGGTATGTTTATATACATTCAGTTGTACAAATCCATATTCATGGTTAACAAGAGAAATGATTTCTTAAGTAACTAAGCCTGTGTGGATTACTTTGTTTCTATTTATTATTTTTTCCCTGAAGAATAAGACAGATTATAAAGTCCCATGTGATATGTAATGTGTTAACACAGCACTTCTATAATGGTTCATTAACCCTTGGGAGAGACCAGTGATACAGGATTCTACTAATAGATTGTAACCAACTTCATGATGAAGATGAGGTAGCGGCCTATGTAGATTTCTAAATCCACTATTACTTTGAAATCAGCACCACAGAATATTTTAGGCTCATGATAGAATGCCTTCTGGTTCCTGATGATTGATTTAATGTTGAGTTTGACCATATGTGTAGCAGATATGGAGAGCTGTGTTCATTAAATGGAATAAAAATGTTCTTTTAGGGAGGAGTGTGGTGGAGATGTGATTGGAATCTTTAGATTCTCATGGGATCTCATTAAAGTTCTCTTTTCTTTAATATATTGCACAGTCTACTAAGTTATCAGCAGCTCAGCAGTGTGCATTGCTGATAGGTTAGTTTACACAGGATTAATTGCGTAATTTTGTAAGCAACCAGCCCAGTGAACATTGATTTTTGCATTAACCCCATGTGTTGTTTCCAAGGGGATTTTGCTTTCTATTTTAAGGTGGTATTAAATTTCATTTCTTATTAATTATCATTTCTGCCAACATTTTCATGCCTGATACAATTTATTAAAAGTCTTTCATAATCTTTTTTTCTAATTGTTCTGTTCTTCCAAAACTTCATTAGTTTTGACCACTGATGTGTAAAATGTGGTAGGCGAAGAATGTTGTTCACAGAAGCCTCCAACTAACCAGTTTCCATTGGTAATTAGCCACAAATCTTTTGCTAAGTTACAGAAGTAAATTCAGTTTCCCCCACTCTATACACACTAAGTAAATAAGTAATGCAAGGAATATTTATAATTCTTCAAATAAGGGTAGAGATGCTGAAAGAATACTGATTACTCAGAACTAAATCCATTTTCTTATGTAACACATAATACCATTTTACAATTCACAATACTGCAACACCAACTATATACATATATATAGTACCTATGCTATATATACACACAAATGTTTATATAAATATGTTTCGTGTGTGTGTGTGTGTGTGTGTGTGTGTGTGTGTGTGTATACTGTAATTTTCACTTAACCTTAACTTATGACCAAAGGAAATATTTATGGTCAGAAAACATTGGAAGGATCCACTTGTTGGAATTTTTCCAAGTAGTTCAACGCTCATTTACTACATTTTGTCTATCCCCTTTTGCTGAAATAATATACTGGCCTTTGGGATTTTATTGAAATGAGACCTGGGGTCAGAATAAACCTAGGGATCATCTATGTGTTTTTGAAGACACAAAGCAAAGCAAAGCAAAAGAAAATGCAGACATACTATGTGGGTTGATCTCAACTTTTGTTTTCCCTTTTGTCCTTGATTTAAAACATCAGTTACCTGAGCCTGTGTCCTCCCTCTCCTCCACCTGGCCCTGACTTCATGAGATGAAATCTCTCTCCCTTCCTTACATTATGGTCTCTTGAAAGGAAGGAACCACGAGTGATCTCTTGTGTTCTGTGTCTTCCCTTCTGGTTTGGGTGAATCCTGTTCCTTCTTTCTCTCTCTCACCATCCCTGTGCAGTTCAGCTGTGTCATAAAGGCCTAGAAAGAGCTATGCAAAGTGAGCACTTAACACGTGTGACCATCTTTTCTTACTGGAAGAGCTCTCTTCATCATCATTACTAGAGCTTCAAAAGAGCTTGTTGCTCAAGGATCAAAGGGCCTCTGTCCAATAAATTCTGAACATTCAGGACATAAGGAAGAGAAGAAAACATGCCTGTTAAGCTCCTGTATGATGCCTGGATTATGTGGAGAGTCTGAGGAAGTAGAAACTGTCTCTGTCTTTTGTGTCCTTCACATTAAACAGGAGCTGATGAAAGCACAGCCTCGAAAGTGACAGAATCTCAAAGAGGAAGGCTCTGGGGCCACAGCTTGCTCAGTTGTGCCTAACACCAGCTGGTGATAGGGGGGAAATTTCCTTTCACAGTGAAAGACTGAACGTGCATTGTACCGTTTTAGGGAGTCCACCTTCACAAAGGATAAACTGTTTGCATTGTGTGTTGTTGTTAATATTTTAATTTTTTCCCCTGTAGAATTTGGGTTTTGACATGTGTTGCAAACGTATCAGTACTGGAACCTCAATACTTGATTCTGTGTGCCATTTCTACTTGCCACGTCTCATTTGTAATGATGGAGAACATAACCAAATCCCTCTGAATTTTATTTCTCTTCCTTTCTTAAAAAGAAATCTAATCAAATTAGTACATAAATTTCTTTCAAGTAACAAACAGGTTTTTGTTAGACAGATTATGGTGAAACTCTAGTTAATTGTAGACTTCAGTTCATTGAGTTTAAGCTGAGCATTCTCTTCTTTTAGTCATTAAACTTTGTCCTGAGCATTTGAGTAGGGCAGATAAATCTGATGTGAGATTTCAGGATGTTGCTTATATGAGTGGCTCATTTAGCAGAGATGTTTCCTTGAAAGCTCAAGAATGGAAGCTGTAGCTCCTGTACTTCAAAACAAGCAAACCATTCTGATGGTTGCTGCTGTTTTTGTTGTATGGCATGCAGGGGATGCATGGAAGTTCAAGTCCATGTCCTTACAGGGTTATTGTGTAGATGATCGAATTCTAATGTGATTGAAAACTTCATCATCAGATAATCACAGGAAATGTTCCCTTCCCATTAATTGGCATCTGACGGTTATGTTAGACAGCTGGAGGATGAATTTTGTATATTGACTTCTATTTACTAAATGTTTTGTCTAGCTGTGTCAGAGAATATCTTTTCTTTTTCTTTTTCTTTTGGTAGGTCATGGGGCTTGAACTCTGGGCCTGGGTACTGTCCTTAAGCTCCTCAAATCAAAGCTACATCACCCTAATCCTGGGCCTGGACATTGTCCCTGAGCTCTTCAGCTCAAAGCTACTACCCTATCCCTTGAGCCACAGCAGCACTTCTGGTTTTCTGGTGGTTAGTTGGAGACGAGAGTCTCACAGTCTTTCGTGCCCAGCATGGCTTTGAACTGGAATCCTCAGATCTCATCCTCCTGAGTAGCTAGGATTACAGGTGTGAGCCACTGCACTCGGAGAAAATACCCTTTCATTTTCCAGATAGGAAAAATAAAAACATGCCACACACAGGTTAGAGATGTGACTAAGTATTCCTATTTATTAA
The DNA here is from genome assembly GCF_031878675.1 of Megascapheus bottae. Taxonomy (NCBI): domain Eukaryota; kingdom Metazoa; phylum Chordata; class Mammalia; order Rodentia; family Geomyidae; genus Megascapheus; species Megascapheus bottae. The sequence continues at coordinate 40,109,963 of NC_143510.1, forward strand.
AACATTTAAAAGTGCTTTGGAAAATGTCAGGTTATTTTCTTCTTTTCTTTTACCCCTTTTTGCATGAACATCACCATCACTATTACAACCACAGACACTTTGAGTTCCTCTGTGTAGATAATTTACCACCAATCAGATTTTACAGATGGCTGAAGCAGACCTAGCCCATAAATAGCATAGGTTTGAATTTTGACAAGTTTGATGGAACATATTTCCGATTAAATGTTATCTTTCTTATCTAAATTTCATATCATCACCATCATTATTATTTGTCCTAATACTGAAGTTCTTATTTGATTTTTTGTTTTTGCTCAAGGCTGGCCATGCTGCCACATTCTCCACACCTCTACTTCTGACTGTTGGTTACCAGCATTATGAGTCTCACAGAGGTCCCTACCTCAACTGGCTTCCATCCTCAGATATCAACCTTCTAAGTAGCTAGGATTACAGGTGTCAGCCACCAACACCAGACAAGAAATGTATATTGATTGAAATCTAGAACTACGAATATATGTGTTTATATATATATATATATTTATTTATCTAGTCTCTATCATACCAGATGTACCTACATGGCAATGTTGTTTACCTCAGCCAGAGTTGCAACTTAGCTATTGCAGTGGAAGTATTTCTGATTGATGTGCTGATCAATATTCAGCTGATCAATATTCAGCAGGATATAAGTCATACCAACACAGTTGCTTGGTGAAAAGGTACATGCGCACTCATTTTTCACACAGTATTTGGTGCCTTCCATGCACTGAATGCATTCTGAGGGGGAAGGGGTGCTGGCAATTGGCAGGTTATTCGAAATTATTGATTTGGTGCTTTGAGTGACACAACTGTGATGGTCTATTATTCAACTACAAATAGCCCCCCCCGGAGATCTCTATACTAGATTATAATAATTATTATTACTACTACTATAATTAATTAAATATATTTTGAGAGGTGGCATTGAATTTATAGGTATAAAGGAATACATCGTATGTTATAATTACATAGTGTAATAACATAGAAATTAAATAACTGTGATTACCTTTAGGTTCTAAAAGTAATAATAGCCTGCTTTATTTTCTGAACTCTTGATTATATTTCTTTTTAGTGGTTTCGGTTTTCAGAGTTACTGGAGTCATTTATTCATGCACTCCCGATTAGCGGCTTATTTTCAGCTTATGAGGTAGGCGTTTACACTTAGATATTTCTATCAAAGTTTTCATTAGCAGCTGAGTGTGAATAAAATAATTAAAATCGTGTTAGATGTTCACTCAGTTGCATATCTTGCTTGGATAAATTCTCATTGCCATCCTGTGAGGAGAGTGAGGCAGGGGTTGTTGCTTTGGTTAAGAAGGAAAAATGAGAAATTTTATTATTAAATATTCTTCAGCAATATCTTCTAAAATATTAAATCTTTCTAATGCCTAAATACATTAAAAGCACTTAACTATTTCTATACATTTGAGCAGTACTCTTTACCAGAACTTTACTGTGATAAAAGATAAACAGTAGATTTCTTCTACACTGATGTTTGAGCATCTATCTGTCAATCAATAATCTATCTATCTATCTAGTTCATCTCTATATATGGATATTTTATCAAATCTTTGAAGCAAACATCTGTTTATTTCATAATAAAATGATCTCCTAAGCGATTACCATGTTCTGTAAATCCATTGTACTGCTACTTTGTGAGTAGAAAGTGAGCTTCTCATAGAACAATGAAAACATCGAAAATTTCTTCCTGTGGAGTTCATCATGGTGGTAAAACCCTTGAACTAGTTATCAAGACAAACTACAAGGCTAATGCCAAGAATACCTGTGGTGCACGCACAGAGTTCTGCAATTTGGTTGTTTTTCAAAGTAACATTGGAGAATTTAGCATTTGGTTTGCTTTGGCAGTGCTGGAAGTAAACAATAAGTCTGAGGCCCCCAGGCCAGAGACACAGGATCTTACAGGGATCTTATAGGACTAAGAGGCACTGGAGCAATACAAACAGTGGGCAGAATGCCTTGCACAAGGATGAGAGACCAGAGAGACCATTCTCTGGGAGGAAAATTTGTTTAGACACATTCCTAGTTGAAAGCCCCTCCTCCAGCCCCATTCATGGAGATGCTTTGACCACAAAACTGGACAGACAGTAATAAATACTTGAATGAACAAATAGAGATCCCTTTGTACAATGCTCTGGCCCCAAATTCCTAATAATAGCTCTGTTAAGTTCTTTTCATAACTAAATATGCCCGAAAGACTTCCAGGCAGTTTTCATATGTATTATTTCAATGTGGCTTATGATGAAGTGTCATTCTATCCATCGGTCATGATTGGAAGTGTTTGGTATGATGGTAATCTCTCAGATAGGAAAGACAGAATTTGATTTTTTTTTGTCAGTTGTTGGGCTTGAGCTCTGAACCTGAGTGCTATCCCTGAGCTATTGCTTTACTACTTGAGCCACAGCACAACCTCTGGTTTTCTGGCAGTTACTTGGAGATAAGAGTCTTATGGACTTTCCTGTGTGCGCTAACCTTGAACCTATATCCTCAGAGCTCAGCCTCCTGAGTAGCTAAGATTATAGATGTGAGCCACCAGCACCCTGCCATAATTTGCTTTTAAAGGCATTGATGCTTTGCCATTACCGGTGACAATAGTTAAGGCTACCAATATGATGGCACTCCATTCTGGTGAAATGAGGATGTAACCTCAGCCAATGTGTAAGTATTTTCCTGACTTAGTTTTTCTCATCTTTAAATAGGAAAGTCAGGGGAGGGGGATAAACAAGAGTGAAGGGAGGAAGAGTGAGAAAATACAGTCGCTGCTTTCAATGTACATTTTGTAAAAAAAAAATGAACTACATAACTGGAATTTAAGGGCAGGAGAGAGAAGATGGGGGAACAAGAGAGGAAGGGATGTCATTAGCAAGAAGCATTGTACTCATTGCCTAATGTATGGTATTGTAAACCCTTTGTACAACTACTTAATGATATTTTTTAAATGAGACTTCAGAGGGCTGTGAGAATAAATGGGTTAATAAAATGTTGCCTAGGATACAGTTAGCTTTATAGAAGTATGTCCTCTTGTCATTTCAAGAGGAGGCTGATATTGCTTTAAGCTTATCTATCCTCAACTGGTTTTCATCAGGTCTAGTCAAAGGAACCCTGCTTTTTTGATATTTAGGTTATTATCATGTATATTTTGAACTGCATATAAAAAGCAATTTTCTGTAACTTGCTTTTCAGAACTGTTACTGCAAATCTTTAATGGACATTCTACTTCCTGAGGAGACAGTCTCCAATTGCATTTGAAAATAACATGAAATCAAAGCTCCATTCTGTTTGAGACCTAAAAGGTTATCTGTTTGATTTATTCTCACCTTAAAACATTGACATTTTGCTTATTGCATTCAAAACCATTTCAAATGTGGTTTTTTCTGATACAAAAGCTTCAACAGTAATGAGTAAACAAAGAAGGGTTATGCTATCTGACTTCAAGGTGATTTAAGGAAATAATTTTTTTTCTCTTTTCCCCCTGAAGTTTTGATCATTTTAGCGTAGAAATAAACAGATAATGGATAGATTAACAGATTGGAATAAAATAAATTTATGCATGAGCCTAAACGTGGGAGCCACATATAAAAAGTATGAAATTCTATAATTCATATACATATACACATATGCAATATGAAATTCTACAATATTTCACATATTTATGAAACCTAAACAAAAGGGTAAAGGACTTGAGTGTTTGGAGACATAGGACTACAGCAGCCAAAAGAAGATAAAAGGAAAAAAGTGCATGTTGAACAAACAATGGTTTTATACCAGGCACTTGTGGTCATCTCTGTCTAGGTCAGATAACACATCCCCACTTCTTCTTATGTGTCAACCTTTAGAAATATTAATTTCATGCCCTAGTCATCTACCTCACACAACGGCTTCCCTTGAGATATGTGGATTTGTCCAGGGAAAAACCAACCATTTGCAGTCATTCTTATGAGTTGACTTTTATGTAGTGTGGTCTGTCCAGCCGGAGATACACTATATTGGACTATATTGGTGGAGTATATAACATATAATATACACTATATAATATAATGCATGATATATTGGGGATATTAGGGGTGGGGTATACACATACAGTGACTATCATGGCAAAGCAGACTACTGGAGAGTCTCTGGGAACTAGGACATGGAAATGTTTTATCTTGACAAAGTAGCAGGTTCTTGGAGTTCAAGCTTTATTGTTTGACTACACAAATTGACAGAAACCTGGCTTTCAGGGATTTTTTTTTCTACCTCCATCTTTGTGGTTGTAAAACCACCTGTGATGAGACATGGAATCTTAATCTGTATCCCTGCTAATGTAGCCTCAGGGCCTTGCCCACCACCATGGAGAATGTTTAGATGCTGGTTGTTTTCCCAGGTGATTCATATTTAACTGCAGACAAGTAAATTTCCCAAGTGATGCAGTTAGTACGTAACAGAGCTCATTCTTTCATCTGAGCAAATGTGTGTTGATTATTTTGTGCTTCATATTAAAGTGAGGTCAAATCCCAAAGTACCTGAGTGTTATTATATGTTCTCACAGGTCAGATTCAAGTCTTCCTCATTAGCCAACACTAGAAAAGAAAAAGATCTTGAAGAGGAATTTTGTTTCTCTAAAATATTGTTAAAAATAGCCTCATTTCTCAGTGGCCAAGAATATATATTTATTGACTTGGAAGCTATATATTTTTATAACAGATGTAAACTATGATAGTAATAGAATGATATTGTAAATGAATTCACAATCTTCCAAGTGATTGTCGAGGGCATTAGAATGTAGATTTTTCTGTAATTTTTGTTTATTTATTTTTTTGCTGGTACTGGGGCTTGGACTCAACAACCTCACAGTCTCACTTGGCTTTTACTCAGGACTTGTGCTTTACGAACTGTGCTTTACACCTCCAATCCTTTTCTATCTTTCAAGATTTTATTTTGGTCCATCTTTTGTGTGTATTAGTCTTCATACACTGAAGATTTCCAATGTTTTCAATATATTCTATAGAAACATTTCCCAACCCCCTCAATAATCACCTTGAATAGTTTTCTTCTCTTCACCTCTTTCAGTTCCATTAGCCAATGCTATTTTCTTCTCATTGTATACTTCAAGACAAAAAAGAAACTCTAAATTGGATTTCATTACTAATGTGTGGATATGGATGAGGGCTCTACAGAAGAGCTAGTTTACAAAAGTCATCATTAAATATGCAGTGACCAAGACATGAGAAAGGGTATCAATGTATGTGAATTAATGCACCTTCTATCTGGCGAATATAATGTAAACCTATTAAATTACAATAAAATATATGAAAAAAACAAAAAAAACAAAATATATGCAGTGCTTATAATGGAACAAGGAAATAAAACTCATTAGAATTTGTGATTTGACTTGGGATATTTGCTGGTCTGTTCACAGTATACCACAAGCTTCCTTCGGAGTTGAATGTACAAGTTACAAACAGTAGGAAAGCTGCAGGTGTATAGTACAGTGACAGATTGTGACAGGCTCTGGTTTGATATCCAGCATTGTAAAAAAAAAAAAGTAAGTAGAGCTCAAATACTGGTATCTCACACCTATAACTCTAGCTACTCAGGAAGCTGAAGTCTGAGGATCATGCAGTTTGAAACCAGTCTGGTCAGGAGTCTTTGAAACTCTTATTCCAATTAATCACCAGAAAAAGAAGTAGAGCTGTGCTCAACTGGTAGAGCACATACTGATAATACTGATGATGGATCTTTTGCATAAATGATATAAGTAAGGAGGTAGACTAATTCAAATAAAGGCCTGGGCACTGGAGCCTTTTGGACTGAGTTTATGCATAGCTTCTGTCATTCAATTCCCTCGTAGCTTTGCATGTGCCATCCAACCTATCCGAATTATTTAATCTCCTATAAAATGAGAATGAGTTATATCCAATTTAGGGGATAGTTGACATATACCAGACAGCATAATAATTATTTACTACAATATTTGGTACATGGTTTACTATAAATGAGGTCAGAAAAAATAAGAAAGGCTACAAAAATTGCATTGGAGTAAACAACTTCTCAAATGGTGAAGTACCATTTTCATTCAGAGTTCTCCTTTAGTTGTATTCTTAAGGAAAAAATCAATATCTTTATATTGATCTTTTTATGTTTGGTTTATAAATAATTTCCAAAGCAAATATTCAGTACTTGTGACATTTTTATGGAATCATATTTTATGGTGCCTCATTTTATATTGGGTTTATCAACAATTTTCTGTTTTTGTGCTCATTTTTATTCTAGTCATAGCTTATATTCTAAGACCTTATATTCACCATATAGCATTGCCCTTTTAAAATATGTACTCATTCAATAGATTTGTATTGATCATTTCTCAGGCATTGTAAGGACAGAGTCTTCCATGATTTGAATCAAGGCCTCATTCCTGCCAGGTGGAACAGTAACTGATGACAGAAAAAGGGGTGTTTTCAATCCCAACTTCTTAAGATCAATGACCCAAATATTGATTAAAAGTTGAGATTAATCAGTAGAAAACGCCTGTGTTTTAAGATCAATTGAGATTAGGTACATTCTTAAAGAAAGGAAAATTACCTACTCTTCATCACAAATGCACACTTCTAGAAGGCTTCTTTCACTTCAAGTGTTTGTATAAACAGTATTTGACAGTTTGATAGCCACTATTCTTGAGTCCTAGGGTGGTAAGAATGAATTATATGTTTTCTGTGACCTTGACCCTTGACCTGAAAAATCTCATGCACTTTCATAACACACTGTAAAGGCGTATTTAGTGAAAGAGAGAGTAGCACTTCCCAGGCATGTGTTCATATATGGAGTTCCTGGGCTTACTGAGTTGGGAGCCTCTGAACATATTCACTGCTCATTCACCTAGTGGGACTAAGCTCTCAATCTGAGTCACGCTCACCCCTACCTTGAACAGGGAGCTGAGCTGTTCAGTGGTAATCTGTCCATTGACTATGTGAATATGGTGGGAAATAAGTTAGGAATGGGACAAGACATGAGCTCCCATGAGGGCGCCAGGGCCTTACGCCTGTAATCATTCCTAGCTACTTAGGAGACTGAGACCTGGAAGATCGTGGCTCAAAGCCAGCATTGCCAGGAAAGCCCTTGAGACTCTGTGCACAATTAACCAGCCAAAAAGCTGAACTGTAAGCATTGTTCACATGGCAAAGCACCAGTTGCCAAGGAGCAAGCTGAGTAAGAATGTGAGGTCCAGAGTTTAAACACCAGACTGGCACATGGATACACACACACACACACACACACACACACACACACACACACACACACGGCACCCAAACAGATATTGCTTGGTAAACACAGCAAAAAATTATGTGTATAAGACAATGTAAGGCAACAACGTAATAATGGTGTGCATTTTTGTGTATTTCTCTGAGTGTGTGTGCTGTTTTGTTGTTCACTGAGAACCTTCTAGATCCCCATCTTGGGCTAAGTATTTACAAATGTAAGTCTAACTCATCAGACCCACAATGTGAGGGAGATAATA